>NW_024059855.1:0-30598 GCF_016432855.1 Salvelinus namaycush | reverse complement strand
GACTGGTACTCAGGAGGACGGAATTAGAACACACACACTCAGGACAAGGACAGGCTTTGTACACCACTGACTTCAACTCCTCTCCTCATCCTCTCCCCCTCCTCCTCTACTATTCTTATCCTCTCCTACTACTCCTATACTCCTCCCCTACTGCTCTCCCCTCTCCTCCCCTACTCCTCTCTCCTCTACTATTCTTATCCTCTCCTACTACTCCTATACTCCTCCCCTACTGCTCTCCCCTCTCCCCCCCTACTGCTCTCCCCTCTCCTCCCCTACTCCTCTTCTAATCAGCATTAAACAAGGACAGAGCATAATAAGATTTAAAATATATCTACAAATAGAACATTTTGGTGAGCCAGTGGTATGAAACAAGGACAGAGCATACTGGGAATAACAATGAGAGCAAAAACAGAACATATTGGACGGTGAGGACTAACTGGTGATGGTGGGGACTAACTGGTGATGGTGGGGACTAACTGGTGACGGTGGAGACTAACTGGTGATGGTTGGACAGTGGGGACTAACTGGTGATGGTTGGACAGTGGGGACTAACTGGTGATGGTGGACAGTGGGGACTAATTGGTGATGGTGGACAGTGGGGACTAACTGGTGATGGTGGACAGTGGGGACTAACCGGTGATGGTGGACAGTGGGGACTAACCGGTGATGGTGGACAGTGGGGACTAACTGGTGATGGTTGGACAGTGGGGACTAACTGGTGACGGTGGGGACTAACTGGTGATGGTGGACAGTGGGGACTAACTGGTGATGGTGGGGACTAACTGGTGATGGTGGGGACTAACTGGTGATGGTGGACAGTGGGGACTAACTGGTAATGGTGGACAGTGGGGACTAACCGGTGATGGGGACGGTGGGGACTAAATGGTGATGGTGGACAGTGGGGACTAACTGGTGATGGTGGGGACTAACTGGCAGATGTGGGACAGTGGTGACTAACTGGCAGATGTGGGACAGTGGTGACTGACAGATGTGGGACAGTGGTGACTAACTGACAGATGTGGGACAGTGATGACTAACTGACAGATGTGGGACAGTGGTGACTAACTGACAGATGTGGGACAGTGGTGACTGACAGATGTGGGACAGTGGTGACTGACAGATGTGGGACAGTGGTGACTGACAGATGTGGGACAGTGGTGACTGACAGATGTGGGACAGTGGTGACTAACTGACAGATGTGGGACAGTGGTGACTGACAGATGTGGGACAGTGGTGACTGACAGATGTGGGACAGTGGTGACTAACTGACAGATGTGGGACAGTGGTGACTAACTGACAGATGTGGGACAGTGGTGACTAACTGACAGATGTGGGACAGTGGTGACTGACAGATGTGGGACAGTGGTGACTAACTGGCAGATGTGGCACAGTGGTGACTAACTGGCAGATGTGGGACAGTGGTGACTGACAGATGTGGGACAGTGGTGACTGACAGATGTGGGACAGTGGTGACTAACTGACAGATGTGGGACAGTGGTGACTAACTGGCAGATGTGGGACAGTGGTGACTGACAGATGTGGGACAGTGGTGACTAACTGACAGATGTGGGACAGTGGTGACTAACTGACAGATGTGGGACAGTGGTGACTAACTGACAGATGTGGGACAGTGGTGACTGACAGATGTGGGACAGTGGTGACTGACAGATGTGGGACAGTGGTGACTAACACAACATTTTTACACCACTATATACTGCATCTACAATACAACATTTACAACACCGCCATACATACATGTGTTTAGTTCATGTTATAGTGTGTGTTTCAGTGGAGGCTCCTCAGAGGAGGAAGGGGAGAACCATTCTCAGTGAATTTAATAAAAATAAAAACACTTAAAAAGTGATCCTTTTTAGATAAAACTACACTAAATATTTTCATGTCACCAAAAAATTTATTAAAACACACTATTATGCAAAGAAGGTCTACAGTAGCCTCAGCAGCACTCTGTAGGGTAACACGGAGGATAGCTAGCTTCCGTTCTCTTCTGGGTACATTGACTTCCATACAAAACCTAGGAGGCTCATGGTTCACACACCCTTCGATAGACTTACACAGTAATTATGACAACTTCCGGAGGACATCCTCCAACCTATCAGAGCTCTTGCACCATGAACTGACATGTTGTCCACCCAATCAAAGGATCAGAGAATGAATCTAGTACTGAATGCATAAGCTACAGCTAGCTAGCACTGCAGTGCATAAAATGTGGTGAATAGTTGACTCAAGAGAGACAGACAATAGTTGAACAGTTTTTAACAAATTAATTTCCTCCAAAATGAAGGAGAAGCAAGAGAGAAGTAGAAAGAGAGAGAGAGAGAGATTGCGTTTTTTTTCTCACTTACTTTGCTAGCAAATGCAGCTAGCTAGTTTAGCCTACTGAAACACCCTGCTCAAACAGAGGGATGCTATGTTAGCTAGCCGGCTATGACTTTCAAACACAACACTGGAACTCTTCCAAGTCAAGGTAAGCTTTTGGTATTACTAATTTATTTCCACCGGGGCCCGCCGGTGTAACTGCTTACTGACTGTACACTAACATTACTGCATGATTGTGGCGGCTTTACTAATGCTGTTAGTTATATTAGCTATGCTAACTATGACGTTACTTTAGCTAATATGGTGACAACGATGAAAACTGTGCATAGCGGTTTAGCTTGGAAAGGTTTTTCCCCTGGTCACAGCTGATGTGTTGTGCATTAAAGTCCACAAGCGATGGGAAGAGAAGGAATACAACGTGACTGTTATGAGAGTGAACTGTGTTTATACACGTCATCAGGGGTGGATTCATTCTGCCGATTCTGTTGAAAAACGTTTCTTAAACGGAAGCAAACTGAACAAAACAGGGATAAACATTTAGAATTTGTCCAATAGAAACTGTCGTTTGCAGCTGTTGGACTAATAGTTACACCCTATATCAACTAGATGCAGGCAAGAGTCTGCAAGGCTGTATTGAAGGTCACTGTCTGTCACCTCAAATTTGTCTTTCGACCTGTGTGCACCTACGTTGTAATCTTTCAGTCATAGGCTAGGTTGTAGCCACCCCATGATGGGGAACATTCTAGTATCATGTAGTAGCCTAAAGCTATCGCTGTTACATCGAACTGGGTGAATGGAATATGAATGACAGTCATCCAATATGTTGTAATCGAAATAAGGCCATGCAATAGTGTGTGCGGACGTTTTCCTTTTATAGTAATTTAAACCCCCAAAAATATCTATATGCGAGCATCAACACAGATTTAGCTTACACTGTCCCATCTGCCTTTAATATCGAGATGGGATTCCCCGTTTAGAAGAAAAACACAATTTCCTTAACGGTTTCCTAAGAGATTGAGCTTAAAGGGATACTTCTGGATTTTGGCAACGAGGTCCTTTATCTACTTCCCCAGAGTCAGATGAATTCGTGGAAACCATTTATATTTCTCTGCGTGCAGTTTGATGGAAGTTGCTAACTAGCGTTAACACAATAACTGGAAGTCTATGGTAACTGCTAGCATGCTTGTAGATATCATAGACCTCCAGTCATTGCGCTAATGCTAGTTAGCATTGGCTCGTGAAACTACCTCAAACTTCCTTCATACTGGATGCAGAGACCAAAAAAAAAAAGTTATTCTGACTACTTCTACTGGGGTTGTAGATAAAGGGCTTCACTGCCAAAATCCTGAAGTATCCCTTTAGCAAGACAGATGGACAAACTGGGTGCTGCCTCAAATTAACTTCAGTTATGTCTTCTCTCTCAGCAGTCTGGTAGCAGCTAGTAGACAGATCTCTATTGTCCCTGGGGTGCCAGGCCATCTGACCTAAAGCTGGCTCTTAGCAGGGCCTGGAGGTAGACAGAGACAGAAGGCAGAGAGAGAGAAAGAGAGAGAGAAGAGCAGAGCCCCGGGATCGCTCCCTGATCACATTACTTCCCCTGGCTCCCTACTCTGGCTCCCTACTCTGGCTCCCTACTCTGGCTCCCTACTCTGGCTCCCTTCAACCTGTGCCTGCCCTCCATCTCTCCCTCTCCCCTCCTCTCCTCCCCCTACTTCCTTCCCTGCTCCTGTCTGTCCTCCCTCACCCCCATCTCTCCTGTCTACCCTCCATCACCCCCCATCTCTCCTCCCTGCCCTCCCTCACCCACCCACCTTACGCTCCTGTCTGTCCTCCCTGACCCCCATCTCTCCTGTTTGACCTCCCTTACCCCCCATCTCTCCTCCCTGCCCTGCCCTCCCTCACCCACCTTACTATCCTGTCTGTTCTCCCTCACCCCCCCATCTCTCCTGCCTGCCCTCCATCACCCCCCATCTCTCCTCCCTGCCCCCCCTCAACCCCCATCTCTTCTCCCTGCCCTCCCTCAACCCCCATCTCTCCTAACTGCCCTCCCTCAACCCCCATCTCTCCTCCCTGCCCTCCCTCACCCCCCATCTCTTATACATGAACCACCCACCTTACTCTCCTGTCTGTCCTCCCTTACCCCCCATCTCTCCTGTCTGTCCTCCCTCAATCCCCATCTCTCCTCCCTGCCCTCCCTCACCCCCCCATCTCTCCTGACCTGCCCTCCCTCACCCCCCCATCTCTCCTGACCTGCCCTCCCTCACCCCCCCATCTCTCCTGACCTGCCCTCCCTCACCCCCCCATCTCTCCTCCCTGCCCACCCTCACCCCCCATCTCTCCTCCAGTGACTGCGTCTCAAAAGGCACCCAATTCCCTATAGGGCTCTGGTCTAAAGTAGTGCACTATAAAGGGAATAGGGTACCATAGGGCTCTGTTCTAAAGTAGTGCACTATATAGGGAATAGGGTTCCATAGGGCTCTGGTCTAAAGTAGTGCACTATAAAGGGAGTAGGGTTCCATAGGGCTCTGGTCTAAAGTAGTGCACTATAAAGGGAGTAGGGTTCCATAGGGCTCTGGTCTAAAGTAGTGCACTATAAAGGGAGTAGGGTTCCACAGGGCTCTGGTCTAAAGTAGTGCACTATAAAGGGAGTAGGGTTCCACAGGGCTCTGGTCTAAAGTAGTGCACTATAAAGGGAGTAGGGTTCCACAGGGCTCTGGTCTAAAGTAGTGCACTATAAAGGGAGTAGGGTTCCATAGGGCTCTGGTCTAAAGTAGTGCACTATAAAGGGAATAGGGTTCCACAGGGCTCTGGTCTAAAGTAGTGCACTATAAAGGGAATAGGGTTCCACAGGGCTCTGGTCTAAAGTAGTGCACTATATAGGGAATAGGGTTCTATAGGGCTCTGGTCTAAAGTAGTGCACTATGTAGGGAATAGGGTTCTATAGGGCTCTGGTCTAAAGTAGTGCACTATAAAGGGAATAGGGTTCTATAGGGCTCTGGTCTAAAGTAGCTAAAGTAGTGCACTACGTAAGGAATAGGGTGCCTTTTGGGACGCAAACAGACGTCTTTTCTAGCCTCTAAGACAAGATTTATGCATTAGCTCTATAGGTTATACATGATACATAATACTTGTATTTATAGGAAACAAACAAAAATATGATGTATTACAATAAAGGAATAATATTGGGTTCTAGACTATTCTATTCTTCTGAGCTGATTATTTATTATTTTTATTCACCTTCATTTAACCAGGTAGGCTAGTTGAGAACAAGTTCTCATTTGCAACTGCGACCTGGCCAAGATAAAACACAGCAGTTCGACACATACAACAACAGAGAGTTACACATGGAATAAACAAAACATACAGTCAATAATACAGTAGAACAAAAGAAAACAAAAAGTCTATATGCAGTGAGTGCAAATGAGGTAAGATAAGGGAGTTAAGGCAATAAATAGGCCATGGTGGTGAAGTAATTACAATATAGCAATTAAACACTGGAATGGTAGATGTGCAGAAGAAGAATGTGCAAGTAGAGATACTGGGGTGCAAAGGAACAAGATAAATAAATAAATACACTCTGCGGATGAGGTAGATAGATAGATGGGCTGTTTACAGATGGGCTATGTACAGGTGCAGTGATCTGTGAGCTGCTCTGACAGCTGGTGCTTAAAGTTAGTGAGGGAGATATGAGTCTCCAGCTTCAGTGATGTTTGCAGTTCGTTCCAGTCATTGGCAGCAGAGAACTGTAAGGAAAGACGACCAAAGGAGGAATTGGCTTTGGGGGTGACCAGTGAGATATACCTGCTGGAGCGCGTGCTACGAGTGGGTGCTGCTATGGTGACCAGTGAGCTGAGATAAGGCAGGGCTTTACCTAGCAGAGACTTGTAGATAACCTGTAGCCAATGGGTTTGGCGACGAGTATGAAGCGAGGGCCAACCAACGAGAGCGTACAGGTCGCAATGGTGGGTAGTGTATGGGGCTTTGGTAACAAAACGGATGGCACTGTGAAAGACTGCATGTTGGAGGCAATTTTGTAAATGACATCACCGAAGTCGAGGATCAGTAGGATGGTCAGTTTTACGAGGGTATGTTTGGCAGCATGAGTGAAGGATGCTTTATTGCGAAATAGGCTGCACAGTATAGTCTCTTATCGATGGCGGTTATGATGTCGTTTAGGACCTTGAGCGTGGCTGAGGTGCACCCATGACCAGCTCTGAAACCAGATTGCATAGCGGAGAAGGTACGGTGGGATTCGAAATGGTCGGTAATCTGTTTGTTAACTTGGCTTTCGAAGACCTTAGAAAGACAGGGTAGGATAGATATAGGTCTGTAGCAGTTTGGGTCTAGAGTGTCACCCCCTTTGAAGAGGGGGATGACCGCGGCAACTTTCCAATCTTTAGGGAATCTCAAATGATACGAAAGAGAGGTTGAACAGACTAGTAATAGGGGTTGCAACAATTTCGGCAGATAATTTTAGAAAGAGAGGGTCCAGATTGTCTAGCACGGCTGATTTGCAGGGGTCCAGATTTTGCAGCTCTTTCAGAACATCAGCTATCTGGATTTGGGTGAAGGAGAAATGGTGGGCGCTTTGGCGGGTTGCTGTGGAGGGTGCCGGGCAGTTGACCGGTGTAGGGGTAGCCAGGTGGAAAGCATGGCCAGCCGTAGAGAAATGCTTATTGAGATTCTCAATTATAGTGGATTTATTGGTGGTGACAGTGTTTCCTAGCCTCAGAGCAGTGGGCAGCTGGAAGGAGGTGCTCTTATTCTCCATGGACTTTACAGTGTCCCAGAACTTTATTGAGTTAGTACTATAGGATGCTAATTTCTGTTTGAAAAAGCTAGCCTTAGCTTTCCTAACTGCCTGTGTATATTTGTTCCTAACTTCCCTGAAAAGTTGCATATCACGGGGGCTATTCGATGCTAATGCAGAACGCCACAGGATGTTTTTGTGCTGGTCAAGAGCAGACAGGTCTGGAGTGAACCAAGGACTATATCTATTCCTAGTTCTAAATTTTTTGAATGGGGCATGCTTATTTAAGATGGTGAGGACGGCACTTTTAAAGAATAGCCAGGCATCATCTACTGACGGGATGAGGTCAATGTCATTCCAGGATACCCCGGCCAGGTCGATTAGAAAGGCCTGCTCGCAGAAGTATTTTAGGGAGCGTTTGACAGTGAAGAGGGGTGGTTGTTTGGCCGCAGAACCATTACGGATGCAGGAAATGAAGCAGTGATCGCTGAGATCTTGATTGAAAACAGCAGAGGTGGATTTGGAGGGCGAGTTAGTTAGGATGACGTCTATGAGGATGCCCGTGTTTACGGATTTGGGGTTGTACCTGGTAGGTTCATTGATCATTTGTGTGAGATTGAGGGCATCAAGCTTAGATTGTAGGATGGCCGGGGTGTTAAGCATGTCCCAGTTTAGGTCACCTAGTAGCACGAGCTCAGGAGATAGATGGGGGGCAATCAATTCACATATGGTATCGAGGGCACAGCTGGGGGCAGAGGGAGGTCTATAGCAAGCGGCAACAGTGAGAGACTTGTTTCTGGAAAGGTGAATTTTTAGAAGTAGAAGCTCTAATTGTTTGGGTACAGACTTGTTTAGTAATACAGAACTCTGCAGGCTATCTTTGCAGTAGATTGTAACTCCGCCCCCTTTGGCAGTTCTATCTTGGCGGAAAATGTTATAGTTAGCGATGGAGATTTCAGGGTTTTTGGTGGTTTTCCTAAGCCAGGATTCAGACACGGCTAAGACATCCGGGTTGGCAGAGTGTGCTAATGCAGTGAGTAAAACAAACTTAGGGAGTAGGCTTCTAATGTTAACAAGCATGAAACCAAGGCTTTTACGGTTACAGAAGTCAACAAATGAGAGTACCTGGGGAGTGGGAGTGGAGCTAGGCACTGCAGGACCTGGATTAACCTCTACATCACCAGAGGAACAGAGGAGAAGTAGGATAAGGGTACGGCTAAAGACTATACGAACTGGCCGTCTAGCACGTTCGGAACAGAGAGTAAAAGGAGCAGGTTTCTGGGCACGATATCATAGATTCAAGGCATAGTGTACAGACAAAGGTAAGGTAGGATGTGAGTACATTGGAGGTAAACGTAGGCATTGAGTAATGGTGAGAGAGATATAGTCTCTAGAGACTAAACCAGGTGATGTCATCGCATATGTAGAAGGTGGAACAACATGGCTGGTTAAGACATATTGAGCAGGGCTAGAGGCTCTACAGTGAAATAAGACAGTAATCACTAACCAGGACAGTAATGGACGAGGCATATTGTGATATTAGAGAGAGGCATGCATAGCCAAGTGAACATATGGGTCCAGTGAGTGGTTGGGCTGACTGGGGACACGGCGATTCAGACAGTTAGCAGGCCGATGCTAACACGCTAGCAGTTAGTAGGCCGGAGCTGGCAAGCTAGCAGTTAGCAGACCGGGTTAGCAAGCAAGCAGTTAGCAGGGGCTAGCAGTTAGCAGACCGGGGGAGGCAAGCTAGCAGTTAGCAGACCGGGTCAGGCAAGCTAGCAGTTAGCAGACCGGGGCAGGCAAGCTAGCAGTTAACAGACCGGGGCTAGCAAGTTAGCATTTGGGGGACGTCGCGATGGGGGTAAATCTGTTTTTGCATCTTCGTGCGGTGACGTTGATAGACCAGTCATGGAATTAGTAGGGTTCCAAGTAGCTCTAGGTAGCTAGCAGGCCTAGCAGGTTAGCAGAATGGGCCTTCAGCGGGCGTCCCGCACATCGCGCCTGAGGGGCCTGTTGGAATCCTCGGGCAGATTATGTCGGTATTCCAGTCGTAGAGGATCGGCGGGGTTCCGTGCCCCGTACCGGCAGTAGAAGGGGTCCGGATATTGTAGACCAGGAGTGGGCTTCGGTGGTAGCACAGGAGCCCTGGCCGGGCTAGCTTCAGGCTAATTGGTGCATGCTCCGGGATGGAAACGCTAGCCAGGAGTGGTCTCCCAGGATTGCGGTTAACTAGTTGCGAAGATCCAGATGAAAATGTTCAGAGTTTGCGATAGGAATCCGGGGATATGGAGAGAAATAGGTCCGTTATGCTCTGGTTTGAGTCACGTTGCTCGAACTGGCGAGAGCTTTCCGAGCTAAAGGTTAGCCGATGACCGCTAGCAATGGTTTGCTAACTGATAGCTGGTAGCTAGTTAGCTGGCTAGCTTCAGTTGAGGGATTCCAGATCCGAAGTAAATAGAAATACTTTAGAAGAAAAGCAGATCCACGCCACATTGGGTGAGGTGGGTTGCAGGAGAATATTTAGAAATTGAGGTTTAGGAAAATGTTTTTAAAAGATATGCGAAGAAAAAGACGTAAAAAGATATATACAAGGGACACGACAGGACAAAGATGTCTGACTACTACGCCGTCTTGGATGTGATTAGAAGTCAGCGAATCCGTGAGTCAGAGAGGGGAAAACAAGGATCAAGATGACTGACTGTGTGGCTGATGAGTTCATTACAGAGGATTGTGTTTCATTCTCTCACTGCAGGGAAAAGAGGAGAGGACACCTCCCAACTGGCACCCTATTCCTTACATAGTGCACTACTTTAGACCAGAACCCTATTCCTTACATAGTGCACTACTTTAGACCAGGGCCCTATTCCTTACATAGTGCACTACTTTAGACCAGAACCCTATTCCTTACATAGTGCACTACTTTAGACCAGAACCCTATTCCTTACATAGTGCACTACTTTAGACCAGGGCCCTATTCCTTACATAGTGCACTACTTTAGACCAGGGCCCTATTCCTTACATAGTGCACTACTTTAGACCAGAACCCTATTCCTTACATAGTGCACTACTTTAGACCAGGGCCCTATTCCTTACATAGTGCACTACTTTAGACCAGGGCCCTATTCCTTACATAGTGCACTACTTTAGACCAGGGCCCTATTCCTTACATAGTGCACTACTTTAGACCAGGGCCCTATTCCTTACATAGTGCACTACTTTAGACCAGGGCCCTATTCCTTACATAGTGCACTACTTTAGACCAGAACCCTATTCCTTACATAGTGCACTACTTTAGACCAGGGCCCTATTCCTTACATAGTGCACTACTTTAGACCAGGGCCCTATTCCTTACATAGTGCACTACTTTAGACCAGGGCCCTATTCCCTTTATAGTGCACTACTTTAGACCAGTGCCCTATTCCTTACATAGTGCACTACTTTAGACCAGGGCCCTATTCCTTACATAGTGCACTACTTTAGACCAGGGCCCTATTCCCTTTATAGTGCACTACTTTAGACCAGGGCCCTATTCCCTTTATAGTGCACTACTTTAGACCAGGGCCCTATTCCTTACATAGTGCACTACTTTAGACCAGGGCCCTATTCCCTATATAGTGCACTACTTTAGACCAGGGCCCTATTCCCTTTATAGTGCACTACTTTAGACCAGGGCCCTATTCCTTACATAGTGCACTACTTTAGACCAGGGCCCTATAGGAGAGAACACCGGTCTACTCTCCCAGGGCCCTATAGGAGAGAATACCGGTCTGCTCTCCCAGGGCCCTATAGGAGAGAACACCGGTCTGCTCTCCCAGGGCCCTATAGGAGAGAACACCGGTCTGCTCTCCCAGGGCCCTATAGGAGAGAACACCGGTCTGCTCTCCCAGGGCCCTATAGGAGAGAACACCGGTCTGCTCTCCCAGGGCCCTATAGGAGAGAACACCGGTCTGCTCTCCCAGGGCCCTATAGGAGAGAACGCCGGTCTGCTCTCCCAGGGCCCTATAGGAGAGAACGCCGGTCTGCTCTCCCAGGGCCCTATAGGAGAGAACACCGGTCTGCTCTCCCAGGGCCCTATAGGAGAGAACGCCGGTCTGCTCTCCCAGGGCCCTATAGGAGAGAACGCCGGTCTGCTCTCCCAGGGCCCTATAGGAGAGAACACCGGTCTGCTCTCCCAGGGCCCTATAGGAGAGAACGCCGGTCTGCTCTCCCAGGGCCCTATAGGAGAGAACGCCGATTTGATCTTCCTTGATGATACCTTTGCACACTCTTGGTATTCTCTCAACCAGCTTCATGAGGTAGTCACCTGGAATGCATTTCAATTAACAGGTGTGCCTTATTAGAAGTTAAATTGTGGAATTTCTTTCCTTCTTAACACGTTTGAGCCAATCAGTTGTGTTGTGACAAGGTAGGGGTGGTGTACAGAAGATAGCCCTATTTGTTAAAAGACCAAGTCCATATTAAAGGTAAGAACAGCTCAAATAAGCAAAGAGAAACGACAGTCAATCATAAAGTTGAAGGTCAGTCAATATGGAACATTTCAAGAACTTTGAAAGTTTCTTCAAGTGCAGTTGCAAAAACCATCAAGCGCTATGATGAAACTGGCTCTCATGAGGACCGCCACAGGAAAGGAAGACCCAGAGTTACCTCTGCTGCAGAGGATAAGTTCATTAGAGTTACCAGCCTCAGAAATTGCAGCCCAAATAAATGCTTCACAGAGTTCAAGTAACAGACACATCTCAACATCAACTGTTCAGAGGAGACTGCGTGAATCAGGCCTTCATGGTCGAATTGCTGCAAGGAAACCACTACTAAAGGACATCAATAAGAAGAAGAGACTTGCTTAGGCCAAGAAACACGAGCAATGGACATCAGACCAGTGGAAATCTGCCCTTTGGTCTGATGAGTCCAAATGTGAGATTTTTGGTTCCAACCGCTAGGTCTTTGAGAGACGCAGTGTAGGTTCCCACCGTGAAGCATGGAGGAGGAGGTGTGAATGTGTGAAGGTGTTTTGCTGGTGACACTGTCAGTGATTTATTTAGAATTCAAGGCACAATTAACCAGCATGGCTACCACAGCATTCTGCAGCGATATACCATCTCATCTGGTTTGCGCTTAGTGGGACTATAATTTATTTTTCAACAGGACAATGACCCAAAACACACCTCCAGGCTGTGTAAGGGCTATTTGGCCAATAAGGAGAGTGATGGAGTGCTGCATCAGATGACCTGGCATCGACAATAATCCAACCTCAACCCAATTGAGATGGTTTGGGATGAGTTGGACCGCAGAGTGAAGGAAAAGCAGCCAACAAGTGCTCAGCATATGTGGGATCTCCTTCAAGACTGTTGGAAAAGCATTCCAGGTGAAGCTGGTTGAGAGAATGCCAAGAGTGTGCAAAGCTGTCATCAAGGCAAAGGGTGGCTACTATGAAGAATCTCAAATATAAAATAAATGTTGATTTATGTAACACTTTTTTGGTTACTACATGATTCCATATGTGTTATTTCATTGTTTCGGTATCTTCACTATTATTCTACAATGTAGAAAATAGTAAAAATAAAGAAAACCCTTGAATGAGTAGGTGTGTCCAAACGTTTGACTGGTGCTGCTTACATACAGTGCCTTTGGAAAGTATTCAGACCCCTTGACTCTTATTTTATACGGTATTGAAAATAGGGTCTGGGAAATGTCTGAGGGTGGAGGGCAGGGATGGGGTGGGGGGGATAGGTATACGGACCTGGACTAGGGAAAGGGTTAAGATTGGGTGTGTGCTGTTCACTCTGGATTCAGTGCCAAGTCCAGGGTTCTGCAGGGAGAGTTATGGAGTTTGAGGTTAGGGTTAGATGTTTGATCCCAGGATCCTGTAAGGAGCAGGTGGGGTAGGGGGTAGGGGTAGGGGTAGGGTGATCTGTCCTGGGTGAGGCCTGACAGTGTGTTCACCTTTAAATACCTCAATGACCGCTTTGAGAATCCCCTCTTCCTCAGTACACCAAATAGGGTCTGTGTGGCTGAATGAAAGCCAGCAGTTAGGTTCAGGGGTTAAGGTTAGGGTTAGGCAAAATAGGATTTTGATTTTGAATGGAAATCAATTTTAGGTCCCCACAAGGATAGTAAAACATATGCTGTGTGCGTGTGTATGTGCAAAAGTGGTTCCTCTGTCCTCATCTGGGAGTTCAAAAGGCCGGAGAGGGGGATGGGAGTCAGGGGAGGACAAGGAGAGAGGGAGGGAGGGGTGAGGGATACAGAAGGTGGGGAGAACACAATGGAACAAAGCATCTGATTGATGAGAGGCGGATCCATTCATTAGATTGTGCTCTGGGGTGGGGCTCTCTGGGATAAGCCAATCACAGTGCAACACCATCCCCCAGAACCATCACAGTTTCCCCAGACCATCACACCATCCCCCAAACCCATCACACCCTCCCCCAGACCCATCAGTTTCCCAGACCATCACACTATCTCCCAGACCCATCAGTTTCCACAGACCATCACAGCTTCCCCCAGACCATCACAGCATCCCCCAGACCATCACACCATGCCCCAGACCATCACACCATCCCCCAGACCATCACACCGTCCCCCAGACCATCACACCGTCCCCCAGACCATCACACCATCCCCCAGACCATCACACCGTCCCCCAGACCATCACACCGTCCCCCAGACCATCACACCGTCCCCCAGACCATCACACCATCCCCCAGACCATCACACCATCCCCCAGACCATCACACCATGCCCCAGACCATCACACCGTCCCCCAGACCATCACACCGTCCCCCAGACCATCACACCGTCCCCCAGACCCATCAGTTTCCTCAGACCCATCACACCGTCCCCCAGACCATCACACCATCCCCCAGACCCATCACACCATCCCCCAGACCCATCACACCGTCCCCCAGACCATCACACCGTCCCCCAGACCATCACACCGTCCCCCAGACCCATCAGTTTCCCCAGACCACCACACCACCCCCCAGACCATCCCACCATCCCCCAGACCCATCCCACCATCCCCCAGACCCATCACACCATCCCCCAGACCCATCACACCATCCCCCAGACCATCACACCGTCCCCCAGACCCATCAGTTTCCCCAGACCATCACACCGTCCCCCAGACCATCACACCGTCCCCCAGACCATCACACCATCCCCCAGACCCATCACACCGTCCCCCAGACCCATCAGTTTCCTCAGACCCATCACACCGTCCCCCAGACCATCACACCGTCCCCAAGACCATCACACCGTCCCCCAGACCATCACACCGTCCCCCAGACCCATCAGTTTCCTCAGACCCATCACACCGTCCCCCAGACCATCACACCATCCCCCAGACCCATCACACCATCCCCCAGACCCATCAGTTTCCCCAGACCATCACACCATCCCCCAGACCATCACACCGTCCCCCAGACCCATCAGTTTCCCCAGACCATCACACCGTCCCCCAGACCATCACACCGTCCCCCAGACCCATCAGTTTCCCCAGACCACCACACCATCCCCCAGACCCATCACACCGTCCCCCAGACCATCACACCGTCCCCCAGACCCATCAGTTTCCTCAGACCCATCACACCGTCCCCCAGACCATCACACCATCCCCCAGACCCATCCCACCATCCCCCAGACCCATCACACCATCCCCCAGACCCATCACACCATCCCCCAGACCATCACACCGTCCCCCAGACCCATCAGTTTCCCCAGACCATCACACCGTCCCCCAGACCATCACACCATCCCCCAGACCCATCCCACCATCCCCCAGACCCATCACACCATCCCCCAGACCCATCACACCATCCCCCAGACCATCACACCATCCCCCAGACCATCACACCATCCCACAGACCATCACACCATCCCCCAGACCCATCACACCGTCCCCCAGACCATCACACCATCCCCCAGACCATCACACCATCCCCCAGACCATCACACCATCCCCCAGACCATCAAACCATCCCCCAGACCCATCAGTTTCCCCAGACCATCACACCGTCCCCCAGACCATCACACCGTCCCCCAGACCATCACACCGTCCCCCAGACCCATCAGTTTCCCCAGACCATCACACCGTCCCCCAGACCATCACACCGTCCCCCAGACCCATCAGTTTCCCCAGACCACCACACCACCCCCCAGACCATCACACCGTCCCCCAGACCATCACACCGTCCCCCAGACCCATCAGTTTCCTCAGACCCATCACACCGTCCCCCAGACCATCACACCATCCCCCAGACCCATCCCACCATCCCCCAGACCCATCACACCATCCCCCAGACCCATCACACCATCCCCCAGACCATCACACCGTCCCCCAGACCCATCAGTTTCCCCAGACCATCACACCGTCCCCCAGACCATCACACCATCCCCCAGACCCATCCCACCATCCCCCAGACCCATCCCACCATCCCCCAGACCCATCACACCATCCCCCAGACCCATCACACCATCCCCCAGACCATCACACCATCCCCCAGACCATCACACCATCCCACAGACCATCACACCATCCCCCAGACCCATCACACCGTCCCCCAGACCATCACACCATCCCCAGACCATCACACCATCCCCCAGACCATCACACCATCCTCAGACCATCAAACCATCCCCCAGACCCATCAGTTTCCCCAGACCATCACACCGTCCCCCAGACCATCACACCGTCCCCCAGACCCATCAGTTTCCCCAGACCACCACACCACCCCCCAGACCATCACACCATCCCCCAGACCCATCACACCATCCCCCAGACCCATCACACCATCCCCCAGACCCATCACACCATCCCCCAGACCATCACACCATCCCATCACACCATCCCCATACCATCACACCATCCCCCAGACCATCTCACCATCCTCAGACCATCAAACCATCCCCCAGACCATCACACCATCCCCCAGACCATCACACCATCCTCAGACCATCACACCATCCCCCAGACCATCACACCATCCCCCAGACCCATCACACCATCCCCCAGACCCATCACACCATCCCCCAGACCCATCACACCATCCCCCAGACCATCACACCATCCCATCACACCATCCCCATACCATCACACCATCCTCAGACCCATCACACCATCCCCCAGACCCATCACACCATCCCCCAGACCATCACACCATCCCCCAGACCATCACACCATCCCCCAGACCATCACACCATCCCCCAGACCATCACACCATCCCCCAGACCATCAAACCATCCCCCAGACCATCACACCATCCTCAGACCATCACACCATCCCCCAGACCATCACACCATCCCCCAGACCCATCACACCATCCCCCAGACCATCACACCATCCCCCAGACCATCACACCATCCTCAGACCATCACACCATCCCCCAGACCATCACACCATCCCCCAGACCATCACACCATCCCCCAGACCATCACACCATCCCTCAGACCATCACACCATCCTCAGACCATCACACCATCCCCCAGACCATCACACCATCCCCCAGACCCATCACACCATCCTCAGACCATCACACCATCCTCAGACCATCACACCATCCCCCAGACCATCACACCATCCCTCAGACCATCACACCATCCTCAGACCATCACACCATCCTCAGACCATCAAACCATCCCCCAGACCCATCACACCGATGTTATATTACAGGATGTTATATTACAGGATGCTATATTATACTATAGGATGCCATATTACAGGATGTTATATTAAATGTGGCCATATTACAGGATGTTATATGACAGGATGTTATATGACAGGATGTTATATTTACAGGATGCCAGTTTACAGGATGTTAAATTACAGGATGCCATATTACAGGATGTTATATTACAGGATGTTATATTACAGGATGTTATATTATTACAGGATGTTATATTATACTGTAGAATGCCATATTACAGGATGTTATTTTACAGGATGTTATATTATTACAGGATGTTATATTACAGGATGCCTTTTTACAAGATGCCTTTTTACAGGATGTTATATTACATGATGTTATTTTACAGGATGTTATATTACAGGATGTTATATTATTACAGGATGTTATATTATTACAGGATGTTATATTACAGGATGCCTTTTTACAAGATGCCTTTTTACAGGATGTTATATTACAGGATGTTGTATGACAGGATGTTATATGACAGGATGTTGTATTACAGGATGCCATATTACAGGATGTTATATTACAGGATGTTATATTACAGGATGTTGTATTACAGGATGCCATATTACAGGATGTTATATGACAGGATGTTATATTACAGGATGTCATATTACAGGATTTTATATGACAGGATGACATATTACAGGATGCCATATTACAGGATGTTATATTACAGGATGTTATATTACAGGATGTTATATTACAGGATGTTATATTACAGGATGTTATATTACAGGATGCCATATTACAGGATGTTATATTACAGGATGTTATATTACAGGATGTTGTATGACAGGATGTTATATGACAGGATGCAAAATTACAGGATGCCATATTACAGGATGTTGTATTACAGGATGTTATATGACAGGATGTTATATTACAGGATGTTGTATTACAGGATGCCATATTACAGGATGTTATATGACAGGATGTTATATTACAGGATGCCATATTACAGGATGTCATATTACAGGATTTTATATGACAGGATGACATATTACAGGATGCCATATTACAGGATGTTATATTACAGGATGCCGTATACAGGATGTTACATTACAGGATGTTATATTATAGGATGCCCAGCAGCAGCAGTCCCAGCCACACACACACACAGGGCCTGGTGTCATCAGGCAACCTGAAACTCTGGGCAAAAGTAGTGCACTACATAGGGAGTAGTGTGTCATGTGGAACAACCTCATTAGTTCAACTAAAATCAATGGCTTTGAAGGGCACTTTGGAAGACAGACAGACAGAACGAGACAGACAGACAGAACGAGACAGACAGACAGAACGAGACAGACAGACAGAACGAGACAGACAGACAGAACGAGACAGACAGACAGAACGAGACAGACAGACAGAACGAGACAGACAGACAGACAGACAGACAGACAGACAGACAGACAGACAGACAGACAGACAGACAGACAGAGCGACAGAGCGACAGACAGAGCGACAGAGAGAGCGACAGAGAAAGAGCGAGAGAGAGACCTCAAAATGGCAGCAGAACATATGCCCAGGCCGTGAGCAAAGAATCAGGCCCAACCCTCACTGTTACACACGCCCAATCTCCATCATGCGACATAAGAAGTATGTATCAGATGCTCAACATGCTCTGCTCACACCTATTGTGATGGTTCGGGCCTAAATCACACAAAAACAACACTAGACACTATGGAACACAAAGCCTTCACAATCTCATCCTGGAATAGACAAGGTCTGAGGTCATCTGCCTTTGGCCTAAAGAGCAGGAACCTGGACTTCATCAAAGAAATCAGAAATACAGACATTGTCATCCTACAAGAAACCTGGTATAGAGGAGATGGACCCACTGGTTGCCCTCTAGGTTACAGAGAGCTGGTAGTCCCATCCACCAAACTACCAGGTGGGTGGTATAGAGGAGACGGATCCACTGGTTGCCCTCTAGGTTACAGAGAGCTGGTAGTCCCATCCACCAAACTACCAGGTGGGTGGTATAGAGGAGACGGACCCACTGGTTTACCTCTGGGTTACAGAGAGCTGGTAGTCCCATCCACCAAACTACCAGGTGTGAAACAGGGAAGGGACTCAGGGGGCATGCTAATTTGGTATAGAGCAGACCTAACCCACTCTATTCAATTAATCAAAACAACAACATTTTACATCTGGCTGGAAATGATCTCAACAGAGAAAAATGTCCTCCTGTGTGCTACCTATATCCCCCCACTAGAATCCCCATACTTTAACAATGACAGCTTCTCCATCCTAGAGGGGGAGATCAACCATTTCCAGGCCCAGGGACATGTACTAGTCTGTGGCGACCTAAATGCCAGAACTGGACAAGAACCTGACACCGTCAGCACACAGGAGGACAAATATCTACCTGGAGGTGACAGCATTCCCTCCCCCATATGCCCCCCTAGACACAACAAAAACGAGTCACAACTCCTGCAGCACTGTCGGACGCTGGGTATATACATAGTCAATGGTAGGCTTCGAGGGGACTCCTATGATAGGTACACCTGTAGCTCATCTCTTGGCAGTAGTACCGAAGACTACATTATCACTGACCTCAACCCAGAGTCTCTCAGAGCGTTCAGTCAGCCCACTGACACCCCTATCAGATCACAGTCTACTTGAACAGAGAAATACTCAATCATGAGGCATCAAAGCCAAAGGAACTGAATAATATTAAGAAATGCTATAGGTGGAAGGAAAGTAGTGTGGAAATCTACCAAAAAACTATTAGGCAACAACACATTCAATCCCTTCTAGATAATTTCCTGAACAAAACGTTCCACTCTAATAGGGAAGGTTTAAACTTGGCAGTAAAAAACCTAAACAGTATATTTGACCTTTTCAGCTTCCTTATCAAATCCCAAAAATGTCAAGAAGACAACCTAAGAAAACGATCAACAATGACAAATAGTTTGATGACGAATGTAAAAACCTAAGAAAGAAATTGAGAAACCTATCCACCCAATAACAGAGACCCAGAAAACTTGAGCCTTCACTATGGTGAATCATTAAAACAATACAGAAATACACTACGGAAAAAGAAGGAACAGCACATCAGAAATCAGCTCAAAGTAATTGAAGAATGCATAGAAACTAACCACTTCTGGGAAAATTGGAAAACTCTAAACAAACAACAACATAAAGAGTTATCTATCTAACAGAGATGTATGGATAAACCACTTCAATCTGAAAAATAAATAAAAAAAGAGAAAAAAGAGGGAACTAAGGCAACTGGCCCCTCCGTCGCGACGTTACCTGAACGCCCATCTGCGGCCCGCTAATCGTTAGCTGTCTTATCGGCTGCTATCTGAATAGGTCTATCGGACAATTTTTCTTGGGTCACTATAACTATATCTATTTTGCCAATTGGATTGATCCCCTCTACCACACGGAACCCCACTAATCTACTGACAGAAACGCACGAGGTGGCTAAAAACAGACCTCCATCCTATGCTAGCTTGCTACCGATGGCCCGGCTAGCTGTCTGGATCGCCGTTACCCCAACCAACCTCTACTCACTGGACCCTTATGATCACTCGGCTAAGCATGCCTCTCCTTAATGTCAATATGCCTTGTCCATTGCTGTTCTGGTTAGTGTTTATTGGCTTATTTCACTGTAGAGCCTCTAGCCCTGCTCACTATACCTTATCCAACCTTTCAGTTCCACCACCCACATATGCGATGACATCAACTGGTTTCAATGATGTTTCTAGAGACAATATCTCTCTCGTCATCACTCAATACCAGCGAGCAAGCCTTTCTAATCGACCTGGCTGGGGTATCCTGGAAGGATATTGATCTCATCCCGTCAGTAGAGGATGCCTGGTTATTTCTTTTAAATGCCTTCCTCACCATCTTAAATAAGCATACCCCATTCAAGAAATTTAGAACCAGGAACAGATATAGCCCTTGGTTCTGTCACGTTCTGACCATAGTTCTTGTGTGTTGTGCTTGTTTTAGTGTTGGTCAGGACGTGAGCTGGGTGGGCATTCTATGTTGTGTGTCTAGTTTGTCTGTTTCTGTGTTCGCCCTAATATGGTTCTCAATCAGAGGCAGCTGTCAATCGTTGTCCCTGATTGGGAATCATATATAGGTGGCTTGTTTTGTGTTGGGGATTTGTGGGTGGTTGTTTCCTGTCTTTGTGTTTTCTATGCACCAGCTAGGACTGTATTGGTTTGCCACTTTTTTGTTATTTTGTATTTGTTAAGTGTTCACATTTATCGTTCGTATTAAACATGTTGAGCACTGGCTACGCTGCATGTTGGTCTGATCCCTGTTTCACCCCCTCTTCTAGTGAAGAGAGGGAAGGCTGCCGTTCCAGGTTCTCTCCAGACCTGACTGCCCTTAACCACCCCTACAACATCCTATGGCGTTCTGCATTACCATCAAACAGTCCCCGTGATATGCAACTTTTCAGGGAAGCTAGAAAACAATATACACAGGCAGTTAGAAAAGCCAAGGCTAGCTTTTTCAAGCAGAAATTTGCTTCCTGCAACACAAACTCAAAAAAGTTCTGGGACACTGTAAAGTCCATGGAGAATAAGAGCACCTCCTCCCAGCTGCCCACTGCACTGAGGACAGGAAACACTGTCACCACCGATAAATCCACTAAAATTGAGAATTTCAATAAGCATTTTTCTACGGCTAGCCATGCTTTCCACCTGGCTATCCCTACCCCGGTCAACAGCACTGCACCCCCCACAGCAACTCGCCCAAGCCTTCCCCATTTCTCCTTCTCCCAAATCCATTCAGCTGATGTTCTGAAACAGCTGCAAAATCTGGACCCCTAAAAATCAGCCGGGCTAGACAATCTGGACCCTTTCTTTCTAAAATTATCTGCCGAAATTGTTGCAACCCCTATTACTAGCCTGTTCAACCTCTCTTTTGTGTCGTCTGAGATTCCCAAAGATTGGAAAGCAGCTGCGGTCATCCCCCTCTTCAAAGGGTAATACGATCCTACACGTAACATTAGATAGCGAGCTAGCCAGCTAACGTCAGCTAGCAAGCTAACAGTACACTTGAAATGAAACCACTTTGTCAAAATTAGAAACGTGTAATATCTGAAAATGTAGCTAACAAGAATATCTTTCCCGTATACATCATCGATGTACGCGTCTCCTGTCACAGATGCCACGGTTGCTTTAGTTTGAAGATGTAATCCAGAGACAGGTATTTTCTCCATCTCTTTAGCTATCATACTCTAATTCCACTGATTTCAAAACTCGGTCCTCCAGAAAGTGGAACACTGATGCAGTTCTACATTTAAAAAAGCTGCATTAGACAGGATTACATACTGACCAGCTCAAATAGACAGAAGCGCGCTATATGGCTGACCAATCCAAACTCATCTCTCGGCATGTCCAGCCCACTCTTAAGTCTCTTATCTAGGTTTGTAATTTAACAATTTTATTTGTATTTACAGTTATTATTTAGGCACATTAAATGTTCACATGTTCGGGAAGGCATTTCTAAAAAAAAAAATAAAAAAAAAGCATTTTGATAAAAAACAAGTTTATGTTCAAATGGCTCTCTTGTGAAGTAGTGGAACGCGATATAAGCCAAGATTCCTGCGAGGGCACTAGAACAGTCTGCAGCACCCGGCCTCACCCTACTAGAATCTGAAGTCAAATGTCTACTGTTTGCTGATGATCTGGTGCTTCTGTCCCCAACCAAGGAGGGCCTACAGCAGCACCTAGATCTTCTGCACAGATTCTGTCAGACCTGGGCCCTGACAGTAAATCTCAGTAAGACAAAAATAATAGTGTTCCAAAAAAGGTCCAGTTTCCAGGACCACAAATACAAATTCCATCTAGACACCGTTGCCCTACAGCACACAAAAAACTATACATATCTCTGGCTAAACATCTGCGCCACAGGTAACTTCCACAAAGCTGTGAACGATCTGAGAGACAAGACAAGAAGGGCCTTCTATGCCATCAAAAGGAACATAAAACTCAACATCCCCAATTAGGATGTGGCTAAAAATACTTCAATCAGTTAAAGAACACATTGCCCTTTATGGTTGTGAGGTCTGGGGTCCGCTCACCAACCAAGAATTCACAAAATGGGACAAACAGCAAATTGAGACTCTGCATGCAGAATTCTGCAGAAATGTCTACAGCGTAGAACACCAAATAATGCATGCAGAGCAGAATTAGGCCGATACCCGCTAATTATCAAAATCCAGATAAGAGCCGGGCTTCCGACCGAGTGGCGCAGCGGTCTAAGGCACTGCATCGCAGTACTAGCTGTGTCACTACAGATCCTGGTTCAATTCCAGGCTGTGTCGCTGACGGCCGTGACCGGTAGACCCATGAGGCGGCGCGCAATTGGCCCAGCGTCGTCCGGGTTAGGGGAGGGTTTGGCCAGCGCACTAGTGACTCCTGTGGCGGGATGGGCGCATGCACGCTAACACGGTCGCCTGGTGTACGGTGTTTCCTCTTGCACATTGGTGCGACTGGCTTCCGGGTTAAGCGGGCATTGTGTCAAGAAGCAGTGCAGCTTGGCGGGGTCGTGTTTCTGAGGACTCACAGCTCTTCGCCTGCCGAGTTTCACCTAACAGCTTAGGGAGTTTATCAATGTTTCATTTTTTTTCAAAATATGTATAATCTGAAGGAAATATATGTCTCTATGTTCATACATTGGCTAGGAGGTTAGGAAGTGCAACCGGACACACAAATACCGGACACACAGCTCTTCGCCTGCCGAGTCTGTACCAATTGGATACCGCGAAATTTGGGAGAAAAAAGGGGTAAAACAAATTAAATAAACACATTTAAAATAACCATTTTTACAACCACCTAAAAGGAAGCAATTACCAAACCATCCGGGTTAGGGGAGAGTTTGAGAGATGAATATTTATATTTTTCCAGGAGAAGAGTCCCATAAGCAAGGCGGTCCTGGGGCTCTATTCACAAACACAAACAGACCCCACAGAGCCCCAGGGCAGCAAAACAATTAGACCCAACCAAATTATGAGAATGCAAAAAGATAAATATTTAACAAACTGTAATTGAACTAGCAAAACAAATGAGAAAACTAGAATGCTAATTGGCCCTAAACAGAGAGTACACAGTGGCAGAACACCTGACCACTGTGACTGACCCTAAATTAAGGAAAGCTTTGACGATGTGCAGACTCAGTGAGCATAGCCTTGCTATTGAGAAAGGCCGCCGTAGGCAGACCTGGCTCTCAAGAGAAGACACACTGCCCACAAAAGGAGGTGGAAACTGGGTTGCACTTCTTAACCTCCTAGCCAATGACCATAGAGAGATATATTTCCCTCAGATTACACAGACCCACAAATATTTTGTAAACAAATGAAACATTGATAAACTCCCAAAGCTGTTAGGTGAAATACCACATTGTGCAGTTACAGCAGCAATATGTGTAACCTGTTGTCATGAGATAAGGGAAGCCAGTGGAGCACAAACACCATTTTAAATACAACCTATAGTTATCTGTTTATTTATTTTCCTTTTCATACTGCAACACTGTACATAGCCAATTATATTACTTTTGAAATGTCTTTATTCTTTTTAAAATGTTGTGAGTAATGTTTACTATTGTTTCCCTTTTTATTCCCCTTTTCGTTTACTGTCTTCCATTTGCTTTGTAAACATAAAGAGAGAATTCTGTCTGTCGTGGCGTGGGGGTGTGGCAGACATATGTGTGTTCATGACAGTGGGGGTGGGGCAGTAGGCAGCAAGCCATGCTATATCAATACTCAGATCGGTCTGTGCCAAGCAGAGCAGTGCAGACTCCAGGGACAGGCAACAAGGTTAGCCTGGGGCAGTGGAGTAATGTACTGTTCTCTGCTCTCCAAATCTCTGTCTCTCTGTCTCTCTGTCTCTCTGTCTCTCTGTCTCTCTGTCTCACTCTGTCTGTCGCTCTCTGCCTCTCTCTGCCTCGCTCTGCCTCGCTCTGCCTCGCTCTGCCTCGCTCTGCCTCGCTCTGCCTCGCTCTGCCTCGCTCTGCCTCGCTCTGCCTCGCTCTGCCTCGCTCTGCCTCGCTCTGCCTCGCTCTGCCTCGCTCTGTCTGTCTGTCTCGCTCTGTCTGTCTGTCTCGCTCTGTCTGTCTGTCTCGCTCTGTCTGTCTGTCTCGCTCTGTCTGTCTGTCTCGCTCTGTCTGTCTGTCTCGCACTGTCTGTCTCGCTCTGTCTGTCTCGCTCTGTCTGTCTCGCTCTGTCTGTCTCGCTCTGTCTGTCTCGCTCTGTCTGTCTCGCTCTGTCTGTCTCAATTCAATTTCAATTCAAGGGGCTTTATTGGCATGGGAAACATATGTTAACGTTGCCAAAGCAAGTGAAATAGATAATAAACTAAATTGAAATAAACAATAAAAATGAACAGTAAACATTACACTCACAAATGTTGCAAAATAATAAAGACATTTCAAATGTCATAATATGTATATATCCCGTGTTGTAACTGATTGTAACCCTAAATCAGATGGGTAGACTACTAGACTATATATGTCAGGATATGTAACCCTAAATCAGATGGGTAGACTACTAGACTATATATGTCAGGATATGTAACCCTAAATCAGATGGGTAGACTACTAGACTATATATGTCAGGATATATAACCCTAAATCAGATGGGTAGACTACTAGACTATATATGTCAGGATATGTAACCCTAAATCAGATGGGTATACTACTAGACTATATATGTCAGGATATGTAACCCTAAATCAGATGGGTATACTACTAAACTATATATGTCAGGATATGTAACCCTAAATCAGATGGGTAGACTACTAGACTATATATGTCAGGATATGTAACCCTAAATCAGATGGGTAGACTACTAGACTATATATGTCAGGATATGTAACCCTAAATCAGATGGGTAGACTACTAGACTATATATGTCAGGATATGTAACCCTAAATCAGATGGGTAGACTACTAGACTATATATGTCAGGATATGTAACCCTAAATCAGATGGGTAGACTACTAGACTATATATGTCAGGATATGTAACCCTAAATCAGATGGGTAGACTACTAGACTATATATGTCAGGATATGTAACCCTAAATCAGATGGGTAGACTACTAGACTATATATGTCAGGATATGTAACCCTAAATCAGATGGGTAGACTACTAGACTATATATGTCAGGATATGTCACCCTAAATCAGATGGGTAGACTACTAGACTATATATGTCAGGATATGTAACCCTAAATCAGATGGGTAGACTACTAGACTATATATGTCAGGATATGTAACCCTAAATCAGATGGGTAGACTACTAGACTATATTTGTCAGGATATGTAACCCTAAATCAGATGGGTAGACTACTAGACTATATATGTCAGGATATGTAACCCTAAATCAGATGGGTAGACTACTAGACTATATATGTCAGGATATGTAACCCTAAATCAGATGGGTAGACTACTAGACTATATATGTCAGGATATGTAACCCTAAATCAGATGGGTAGACTACTAGACTATATATGTCAGGATATGTAACCCTAAATCAGATGGGTAGACTACTAAACCACATACAGTCCTTTCGGAAAGTGTTCAGCCCCTTGACTTGTTCCACATTTTGTTACGTTCAAGCCTTATTCTAAAATGGATTTAAAAAAAAAATCCTCATCAAGCTACACAATACCCCGTAAAAACAAAGTGAAAACACTATACCTTATTTACATAAGTAGTCAGACCGTTTGCTAAGAGACTCGATATTGAGCTCAGGTGCATCCTGTTTTCATTGATCATCCTTGAGATGTTTCTACAACTTCAAATCAAATGTTATTGGTCACATACACATGGTTAGCAGATGTTATTGGTCACATACACATGGTTAGCAGATGTTATTGCGAGTGTAGCAAAATGCTAATGCTTCTAGATCCAATAGTGCAGCAGTTTCTAACAGGTAATATTAGGGGTTGCACATTTTGGGGAATATTCAGAGGTGGAAACTTTCCGTGGGAATTAACGGGAATATATGGGAATTAACGGAAATATATGCAAATGATTATTAATACCATTTAAATGTAGATGTTTTTTGCATTGGATATATTTATTCATATCATATGGAGACAGAAACGTAAACCTTTTACCTTATTATAAGTAGACATACTTGCAAATGATGAAATCCTTCTAATAGAAAAAAAATAACGATTTAGTTACGAATTGAACTTTAATTACATGAGTTGACTCTTCACATGGGATGATTTCACTGAACAACTAAAGGTAGTATTAAATGATCCATCGCATCTCCCAGAAACATTTTCAACGTACATCTGTAAAATTATAGTTTCTAGACTAAAGCTTTGGTTGTCTTCCTTTCAGGCTTCCATGTCTTCTCCCTGGACCTCCTCAATGTCCACCTCTTGAACATCGGACTCTGAGGCCTCATCTTCACTGTCACTTTCCAACCTTGTTGAGGATGGCTCGTTGTCAGGCTCAAAAAACCTCGAATTTGCCTGGATGGCCACCAATTTGTATTGGTCAGCCTGTTGCGTGCTTTGGTGTGTGTGTTCCCAAACAAGGACCAGTGGCGCTCTGAGACGGCTGATGTTGATGGGATTTGGAGGATGATGGAGGCAACAGAAGAAAGAGCCTCAGATCCACAAAGTCCCTTCCACCAGGTGGAGCTTCAGGCAGAAGTCTTCACGCTTTTTGATGTATTTCAGAACTGCAGTTTCCTCTGCTTGGAGCCACAGTGAAGTGGGCAGGGCAGTACGGAGTTCTTCTCTTACATCTGCCAGCAGAGTCTGAACATCAGACAGGATGGCATTGTCTCCCTCAATCTGTGGCAAAGGCTTCAGGAGGTTTCAGGAGTTTCAGGCTGCTTACTACTCTCTCCCAAAATACATCATCCAGGAGGTTCCTCTTGAGGGAACTGTCCATATCGGCAGACTGTGATATGACCATTTCTTGGAGAGACTCCTTCCCCTCCAGGAGACTGTCAAACATGATGACAACACCACCCCAACGGGTGTTGTTGGACAGCTTCAATGTGGTGCTCTTATTCTTCTCACTTTGCTTGTTGAGGTAGATTGCTATTGATAAGGTGTCTGATTCCTCATTTTCACCTCAAACAGAAGTAGAGGGACTTTTGTCAAAGGTTGCTTGTTGTGAGCGCTGAGGGAACTTTATGCACTTGGCCAGATGATTCTGCATCTTTGTTGCATTCTTCACATATATACAGTATATACATACGAGATGAGTAATGCGAGATATGTAAACACTCTTAAAGTGGCATTATTAAAGTGACAAGTGTTCCATTTATTAAAGTGGCCAATGATTTCAAGTCTGTAGGTAGAAAGCCGCCTCTGTGCTAGTGGTGGTTGTTTAACAATCTGATGGCTTTGAGATAGAAGCTGCTTTTCAACCTCTCTGTCCCAGCTTTGATGCACTTGTACTGACCTCGCCTTCTGGATGATAGCGGGGTGAACAGGCAGTGGCTCGGGTGGTTGTTGTCCTTGATGATCCTTTTTGCCTTTATGTGACATCGGGTGTTGAAGGTGTCCTGTATTCCTGGCCGTAGTGATGGTCGTATTCCTGGTCGTAGTGCTGGTCGTAGTCCTGGTCGTAGTGCTGGTCGTATTCCTGGTCGTAGTGCTGGTCGTATTCCTGGTCGTAGTGCTGGTCGTATTCCTGGTCGTAGTGCTGGTCGTATTCCTGGTCGTAGTGCTGGTCGTATTCCTGGTCGTAGTGCTGGTCGTATTCCTGGTCGTAGTGCTGGTCGTATTCCTGGTCGTAGTGCTGGTCGTAGTGCTGGTTGTATTCCTGGTCGTAGTCCTGGTCGTATTCCTGGTCGTAGTCCTGGTCGTATTCCTGGTCGTAGTCCTGGTTGTATTCCTGGTCGTAGTCCTGGTTGTATTCCTGGTCGTAGTGCTGGTTGTATTCCTGGTCGTAGTCCTGGTCGTAGTGCTGGTCGTATTCCTGGTCGTAGTGCTGGTTGTATTCCTGGTCGTAGTGCTGGTCGTATTCCTGGTCGTAGTGCTGATGGTATTCCTGGTCGTAGTGCTGGTGGTATTCCTGGTCGTAGTGCTGGTTGTATTCCTGGTCGTAGTGCTGATCGTAGTGCTGGTTGTATTCCTGGTCGTAGTGCTGATCGTAGTGCTGGTTGTATTCCTGGTCGTAGTGCTGGTCGTATTCCTGGTCGTAGTGCTGGTCGTAGTGCTGGTCGTAGTGCTGGTCGTATTCCTGGTCGTATTCCTGGTCGTAGTGCTGGTCGTATTCCTGGTCGTATTCCTGGTCGTAGTGCTGGTCGTATTCCTGGTCGTAGTGCTGGTCGTAGTGCTGGTCGTATTCCTGGTCGTAATCCTGGTCGTGCTGGTAAGTTGACATCTCTCTGATATCCAATATTTCTTCCCAGCTGTATGTATTAACACTTAAGGTTTCCTGGGCTAACAATGTAAAAAATAATACATAACAAAACGAAATACTGCAGTCTCCTAAGGACTTGAAGCGAAGCTGCCATCACGATCGCCGCCATCTTGCAAAGATCCTTGATTGAGGTCCACCTGTGGTTAATGAAATGGATTGGACATGATTTGGAAAGGCACAGTTGACAGTGCACGTCAGAGCAAAAACCAAGCCATGAGGTCGAAGGAATTGTCCCTAGAGCTCCGAGACAGGACTTGAACCCGTTTGAACATACTGTATCTGGAAAGACCTGAAAATAGCTGTGCAGCGACGCTCCCCATCCAACCTGACAGAGGTTGAGAAGATCTGAAGAGAGGAATGGGAGAAACTCCCTAAATACAGGTGTGCAAAGCTTCTAGCGTCATACCCAGGAAGACTCGAGGCTGTAATCGCTGCCAAAGGGACTTCAACAAAGTACTGAATAAAGGGTCATGTAAATATGAGAGCAAATTGATACAAATAAAAAAAACTAAAAATGTGTAGATTGAGAGGAAAAACAATTTAATACATTTTAGAAAAAGGCTGTAACGTAACAAACAAAATGTGTAAAAAGTCAAGGGGTCTGAACACTTTCCAAATGCATGGTATACTGTGGTTTTATACTGTATACTGTATACCCTGATGTTATTATACTGTGGTTTTAATAAGACAACACCCTGATGTTATTACACTGTGGTTTTAATAAGACAACACCCTGATGTTATTACACTGTGGTTTTAATAAGACAACACCCTGATATTATCATCTAAGCTGAAGCTATTGAGGGATCCAATCATACGGTCCCAGGAAACACACAACCAACACACAACGTTGTCCCAGCAAACACACAACCAACACACAACGTTGTCCCAGCAAACACACAACCGCCACACAACGTTGTCCCAGCAAACACACAACCAACACACAACGTTGTCCCAGCAAACACACAACGTTGTCCCAGCAAACACACAACCGCCACACAACGTTGTCCCAGCAAACACACAACCGCCACACAACGTTGTCCCAGTCAACACACAACCGCCACACAACGTTGTCCCAGCCAACACACAACCGCCACACAATGTTGTCCCAGCAAACACACAACGTTGTCCCAGCAAACACACAACCGCCACACAACGTTGTCCCAGCAAACACACAACCACCACACAACTTTGTCCCAGCAAACACACAACCGCCACACAACGTTGTCCCAGCAAACACACAACCACCACACAACGTTGTCCCAGCAAACACACAACCGCCACACAACGTTGTCCCAGCAAACACACAACCACCACACAACGTTGTCCCAGCAAACACACAACCACAATATAACGTCCCAGCATTGTGATATCATATTGCAGATGTACTGTTCTCTGCCTGCCGTTTTGACAATGAGGCAAAACTGATCCGATTAGAGAATGTAGGAGGAAGGAGAGAG
>NW_024059854.1:0-30628 GCF_016432855.1 Salvelinus namaycush | reverse complement strand
GGGGCAGCGGTCTCCCTGCTAGCAAAGTGGATCTGGGGCGCAGCGGTCTTAAGGCACAGTGGATCTGTGGCGCAGCGTCTAAGGCACTCCCTGCTAGCACAGTGGATCTGTGGGGCACCGGTCTAAGGCACTCCCTGCTAGCACAGTGGATCTGTGGCGCAGCGGTCTAAGGCACTCCCAGCTAGCACAGTGGATCTGTGGCGCAGCGGTCTAAGGCACTCCCTGCTAACACAGTGGATCTGTGTCGCACCGGTCTAAGGCACTCCCTGCTAGCACAGTGGATCTGGGGTGCAGTGGTCTAGGAACTCCCTGCTAGCACAGTGGATCTGGGGTGCAGCGGTCTAAGGCACTCCCGGCTAGCAAAGTGGATCTGGGGCGCAGCGGTCTAAGGCACTCCCAGCTAGCACAGTGGATCTGGGGCGCAGCGGTCTAAGGCACTCCCGGCTAGCAAAGGGATCTGGGGCGCAGCGGTCTAAGGCACTCCCCGCTAGCAAAGTGGATCTGGGGTGCAGCGGTCTAAGGCACTCCCAGCTAGCACAGTGGATCTGTGGCGCAGCGGTCTAAGGCACTCCCTGCTAGCACAGTGGATCTGTGGGGCACCGGTCTAAGGCACTCCCTGCTAGCACAGTGGATCTGGGGTGCAGCGGTCTAAAGAACTCCCTGCTAGCACAGTGGATCTGGGGTGCAGCGGTCTAAGGCACTCCCAGCTAGCAAAGTGGATCTGGGGCGCAGCGGTCTAAGGCACTCCCTGCTAGCACAGTGGATCTGGGGTGCAGCGGTCTAAGGCACTCCCAGCTAGCAAAGTGGATCTGGGGAGCAGCGGTCTAAGGCACTCCCTGCTAGCACAGTGGATCTGGGGCGCAGCGGTCTAAGGCACTCCCAGCTAGCACAGTGGATCTGGGGCGCAGCGGTCTAAGGCACTCCCAGCTAGCAAAGTGGATCTGGGGCGCAGCGGTCTAAGGCACGCCCTGCTAGCACAGTGGATCTGGGGTGCAGCGGTCTAAGGCACTCCCAACGAGCACAGTGGATCTGTGGCGCAGCGGTCTAAGGCACTCCCGGCTAGCACAGTGGATCTGTGGCGCAGCGGTCTAAGGCACTCCCTGCTAGCACAGTGGATCTGTGGCGCAGCGGTCTAAGGCACTCCCTGCTAGCACAGTGGATCTGTGGGGCACCGGTCTAAGGCACTCCCTGCTAGCACAGTGGATCTGTGGCGCAGCGGTCTAAGGCACTCCCAGCTAGCACAGTGGATCTGTGGCGCAGCGGTCTAAGGCACTCCCTGCTAGCACAGTGGATCTGTGGCGCACCGGTCTAAGGCACTCCCTGCTAGCACAGTGGATCTGGGGTGCAGCGGTCTAAGGAACTCCCTGCTAGCACAGTGGATCTGGGGTGCAGCGGTCTAAGGCACTCCCGGCTAGCAAAGTGGATCTGGGGCGCAGCGGTCTAAGGCACTCCCGGCTAGCACAGTGGATCTGGGGCGCAGCGGTCTAAGGCACTCCCGGCTAGCAAAGTGGATCTGAGGCGCAGCGGTCTAAGGCACTCCCCGCTAGCAAAGTGGATCTGGGGTGCAGCGGTCTAAGGCACTCCCAGCTAGCACAGTGGATCTGTGGCGCAGCGGTCTAAGGCACTCCCTGCTAGCACAGTGGATCTGTGGGGCACCGGTCTAAGGCACTCCCTGCTAGCACAGTGGATCTGGGGTGCAGCGGTCTAAAGAACTCCCTGCTAGCACAGTGGATCTGGGGTGCAGCGGTCTAAGGCACTCCCAGCTAGCAAAGTGGATCTGGGGCGCAGCGGTCTAAGGCACTCCCTGCTAGCACAGTGGATCTGGGGTGCAGCGGTCTAAGGCACTCCCAGCTAGCAAAGTGGATCTGGGGAGCAGCGGTCTAAGGCACTCCCTGCTAGCACAGTGGATCTGGGGCGCAGCGTTCTAAGGCACTCCCTGCTAGCACAGTGGATCTGGGGTGCAGCGGTCTAAGGCACTCCCAACGAGCACAGTGGATCTGTGGCGCAGCGGTCTAAGGCACTCCCGGCTAGCACAGTGGATCTGTGGCGCAGCGGTCTAAGGCACTCCCGGCTAGCACAGTGGATCTGGGGCGCAGCGGTCTAAGGCACTCCCTGCTAGCACAGGGGATCTGGGGCGCAGCGGTCTAAGGCACTCCCGGCTAGCACAGTGGATCTGTGGCGCAGCGGTCTAAGGCACTCCCGGCTAGCACAGTGGATCTGGGGCGCAGCGGTCTAAGGCACTCCCGGCTAGCACAGTGGATCTGGGGCGCAGCGGTCTAAGGCACTCCCGGCTAGCAAAGTGGATCTGGGGTGCAGCGGTCTAAGGAACTCCCTGCTAGCACAGTGGATCTGGGGTGCAGCGGTCTAAGGCACTCCCAGCTAGCAAAGTGGATCTGGGGCGCAGCGGTCTAAGGCACTCCCTGCTAGCACAGGGGATCTGGGGCGCAGCGGTCTAAGGCACTCCCTGCTAGCACAGGGGATCTGGGGCGCAGCGGTCTAAGGCACTCCCGGCTAGCACAGTGGATCTGTGGCGCAGCGGTCTAAGGCACTCCCTGCTAGCACAGTGGATCTGGGGCGCAGCGGTCTAAGGCACTCCCTCCTAGCACAGGGGATCTGGGGCGCAGCGGTCTAAGGCACTCCCGGCTAGCACAGTCGATCTGTGGCGCAGCGGTCTAAGGCACTCCCTGCTAGCACAGTGGATCTGTGGCGCACCGGTCTAAGGCACTCCCTGCTAGCACAGTGGATCTGGGGTGCAGCGGTCTAAGGAACTCCCTGCTAGCACAGTGGATCTGGGGTGCAGCGGTCTAAGGCACTCCCAGCAGGCAAAGTGGATCTGGGGCGCAGCGGTCTAAGGCACTCCCTGCTAGCACAGTGGATCTGGGGTGCAGCGGTCTAAGGCACTCCCAGCTAGCAAAGTGGATCTGTGGCGCAGCGTTCTAAGGCACTCCCTGCTAGCACAGTGTATCTGGGGCGCAGCGGTCTAAGGCACTCCCTGCTAGCACAGTGGATCTGGGGCGCAGCGGTCTAAGGCACTCCCGGCTAGCACAGTCGATCTGTGGCGCAGCGGTCTAAGGCACTCCCTGCTAGCACAGTGGATCTGTGGCGCACCGGTCTAAGGCACTCCCTGCTAGCACAGTGGATCTGGGGTGCAGCGGTCTAAGGAACTCCCTGCTAGCACAGTGGATCTGGGGTGCAGCGGTCTAAGGCACTCCCAGCAGGCAAAGTGGATCTGGGGCGCAGCGGTCTAAGGCACTCCCTGCTAGCACAGTGGATCTGGGGTGCAGCGGTCTAAGGCACTCCCAGCTAGCAAAGTGGATCTGGGGCGCAGCGGTCTAAGGCACTCCCGGCTAGCACAGTCGATCTGTGGCGCAGCGGTCTAAGGCACTCCCTGCTAGCACAGTGGATCTGTGGCGCACCGGTCTAAGGCACTCCCTGCTAGCACAGTGTATCTGGGGCGCAGCGGTCTAAGGAACTCCCTGCTAGCACAGTGGATCTGGGGTGCAGCGGTCTAAGGCACTCCCAGCAGGCAAAGTGGTTCTGGGGCGCAGCGGTCTAAGGCACTCCCTGCTAGCACAGTGGATCTGGGGTGCAGCGGTCTAAGGCACTCCCAGCTAGCAAAGTGGATCTGGGGCGCAGCGGTCTAAGGCACTCCCTGCTAGCACAGTGGATCTGGGGCGCAGCGTTCTAAGGCACTCCCTGCTAGCACAGGGGATCTGGGGTGCAGCGGTCTAAGGCACTCCCAGCTAGCAAAGTGGATCTGGGGCGCAGCGGTCTAAGGCACTCCCTGCTAGCACAGGGGATCTGGGGCGCAGCGGTCTAAGGCACTCCCGGCTAGCACAGTGGATCTGTGGCGCAGCGGTCTAAGGCACTCCCGGCTAGCACAGTGGATCTGGGGCGCAGCGGTCTAAGGCACTCCCGGCTAGCAAAGTGGATCTGGGGCGCAGCGGTCTAAGGCACTCCCTGCTAGCACAGTGGATCTGGGGTGCAGCGGTCTAAGGCACTCCCTGCTAGCACAGTGGATCTGGGGAGCAGCGGTCAAAGGCACTCCCTGCTAGCAAAGTGGATCTGGGGTGCAGCGGTCTAAGGCACTCCCAGCTAGCACAGTGGATCTGTGGCGCAGCGGTCTAAGGCACTCCCTGCTAGCACAGTGGATCTGTGGGGCACCGGTCTAAGGCACTCCCTGCTAGCACAGTGGATCTGTGGCGCAGCGGTCTAAGGCACTCCCAGCTAGCACAGTGGATCTGTGGCGCAGCGGTCTAAGGCACTCCCTGCTAGCACAGTGGATCTGTGGCGCACCGGTCTAAGGCACTCCCTGCTAGCACAGTGGATCTGGGGTGCAGCGGTCTAAGGAACTCCCTGCTAGCACAGTGGATCTGGGGTGCAGCGGTCTAAGGAACTCCCTGCTAGCACAGTGGATCTGGGGTGCAGCGGTCTAAGGCACTCCCAGCAGGCAAAGTGGATCTGGGGCGCAGCGGTCTAAGGCACTCCCTGCTAGCACAGTGGATCTGGGGCGCAGCGGTCTAAGGCACTCCCAGCTAGCAAAGTGGATCTGGGGCGCAGCGGTCTAAGGCACTCCCGGCTAGCACAGTGGATCTGGGGTGCAGCGGTCTAAGGCACTCCCAGCTAGCAAAGTGGATCTGTGGCGCAGCGGTCTAAGGCACTCCCTGCTAGCACAGTGTATCTGGGGCGCAGCGGTCTAAGGCACTCCCTGCTAGCACAGTGGATCTGGGGCGCAGCGGTCTAAGGCACTCCCGGCTAGCACAGTCGATCTGTGGCGCAGCGGTCTAAGGCACTCCCTGCTAGCACAGTGGATCTGTGGCGCACCGGTCTAAGGCACTCCCTGCTAGCACAGTGGATCTGGGGTGCAGCGGTCTAAGGAACTCCCTGCTAGCACAGTGGATCTGGGGTGCAGCGGTCTAAGGCACTCCCAGCAGGCAAAGTGGATCTGGGGCGCAGCGGTCTAAGGCACTCCCTGCTAGCACAGTGGATCTGGGGTGCAGCGGTCTAAGGCACTCCCAGCTAGCAAAGTGGATCTGGGGCGCAGCGGTCTAAGGCACTCCCGGCTAGCACAGTCGATCTGTGGCGCAGCGGTCTAAGGCACTCCCTGCTAGCACAGTGGATCTGTGGCGCACCGGTCTAAGGCACTCCCTGCTAGCACAGTGTATCTGGGGCGCAGCGGTCTAAGGAACTCCCTGCTAGCACAGTGGATCTGGGGTGCAGCGGTCTAAGGCACTCCCAGCAGGCAAAGTGGTTCTGGGGCGCAGCGGTCTAAGGCACTCCCTGCTAGCACAGTGGATCTGGGGTGCAGCGGTCTAAGGCACTCCCAGCTAGCAAAGTGGATCTGGGGCGCAGCGGTCTAAGGCACTCCCTGCTAGCACAGTGGATCTGGGGCGCAGCGTTCTAAGGCACTCCCTGCTAGCACAGGGGATCTGGGGTGCAGCGGTCTAAGGCACTCCCAGCTAGCAAAGTGGATCTGGGGCGCAGCGGTCTAAGGCACTCCCTGCTAGCACAGGGGATCTGGGGCGCAGCGGTCTAAGGCACTCCCGGCTAGCACAGTGGATCTGTGGCGCAGCGGTCTAAGGCACTCCCGGCTAGCACAGTGGATCTGGGGCGCAGCGGTCTAAGGCACTCCCGGCTAGCAAAGTGGATCTGGGGCGCAGCGGTCTAAGGCACTCCCTGCTAGCACAGTGGATCTGGGGTGCAGCGGTCTAAGGCACTCCCTGCTAGCACAGTGGATCTGGGGAGCAGCGGTCAAAGGCACTCCCTGCTAGCAAAGTGGATCTGGGGTGCAGCGGTCTAAGGCACTCCCAGCTAGCACAGTGGATCTGTGGCGCAGCGGTCTAAGGCACTCCCTGCTAGCACAGTGGATCTGTGGGGCACCGGTCTAAGGCACTCCCTGCTAGCACAGTGGATCTGTGGCGCAGCGGTCTAAGGCACTCCCAGCTAGCACAGTGGATCTGTGGCGCAGCGGTCTAAGGCACTCCCTGCTAGCACAGTGGATCTGTGGCGCACCGGTCTAAGGCACTCCCTGCTAGCACAGTGGATCTGGGGTGCAGCGGTCTAAGGAACTCCCTGCTAGCACAGTGGATCTGGGGTGCAGCGGTCTAAGGCACTCCCGGCTAGCAAAGTGGATCTGGGGCGCAGCGGTCTAAGGCACTCCCAGCTAGCACAGTGGATCTGGGGCGCAGCGGTCTAAGGCACTCCCGGCTAGCAAAGTGGATCTGAGGCGCAGCGGTCTAAGGCACTCCCAGCTAGCAAAGTGGATCTGGGGTGCAGCGGTCTAAGGCACTCCCAGCTAGCACAGTGGATCTGTGGCGCAGCGGTCTAAGGCACTCCCTGCTAGCACAGTGGATCTGTGGGGCACCGGTCTAAGGCACTCCCTGCTAGCACAGTGGATCTGGGGTGCAGCGGTCTAAGGAACTCCCTGCTAGCACAGTGGATCTGGGGTGCAGCGGTCTAAGGCACTCCCAGCTAGCAAAGTGGATCTGGGGCGCAGCGGTCTAAGGCACTCCCTGCTAGCACAGTGGATCTGGGGTGCAGCGGTCTAAGGCACTCCCAGCTAGCAAAGTGGATCTGTGGCGCAGCGGTCTAAGGCACTCCCTGCTAGCACAGTGGATCTGGGGTGCAGCGGTCTAAGGCACTCCCTGCTAGCACAGTGGATCTGGGGTGCAGCGGTCTAAGGCACTCCCAACGAGCACAGTGGATCTGTGGCGCAGCGGTCTAAGGCACTCCCAGCTAGCAAAGTGGATCTGGGGCGCAGCGGTCTAAGGCACTCCCAGCTAGCAAAGTGGATCTGGGGCGCAGCGGTCTAAGGCACGCCCTGCTAGCACAGTGGATCTGGGGTGCAGCGGTCTAAGGCACTCCCAACGAGCACAGTGGATCTGTGGCGCAGCGGTCTAAGGCACTCCCGGCTAGCACAGTGGATCTGTGGCGCAGCGGTCTAAGGCACTCCCGGCTAGCACAGTGGATCTGGGGCGCAGCGGTCTAAGGCACTCCCTGCTAGCACAGGGGATCTGGGGCGCAGCGGTCTAAGGCACTCCCGGCTAGCACAGTGGATCTGTGGCGCAGCGGTCTAAGGCACTCCCGGCTAGCACAGTGGATCTGGGGCGCAGCGGTCTAAGGCACTCCCGGCTAGCACAGTGGATCTGGGGCGCAGCGGTCTAAGGCACTCCCAGCTAGCAAAGTGGATCTGGGGTGCAGCGGTCTAAGGAACTCCCTGCTAGCACAGTGGATCTGGGGTGCAGCGGTCTAAGGCACTCCCAGCTAGCAAAGTGGATCTGGGGCGCAGCGGTCTAAGGCACTCCCTGCTAGCACAGGGGATCTGGGGCGCAGCGGTCTAAGGCACTCCCTGCTAGCACAGGGGATCTGGGGCGCAGCGGTCTAAGGCACTCCCGGCTAGCACAGTGGATCTGTGGCGCAGCGGTCTAAGGCACTCCCTGCTAGCACAGTGGATCTGGGGCGCAGCGGTCTAAGGCACTCCCTCCTAGCACAGGGGATCTGGGGCGCAGCGGTCTAAGGCACTCCCGGCTAGCACAGTCGATCTGTGGCGCAGCGGTCTAAGGCACTCCCTGCTAGCACAGTGGATCTGTGGCGCACCGGTCTAAGGCACTCCCTGCTAGCACAGTGGATCTGGGGTGCAGCGGTCTAAGGAACTCCCTGCTAGCACAGTGGATCTGGGGTGCAGCGGTCTAAGGCACTCCCAGCAGGCAAAGTGGATCTGGGGCGCAGCGGTCTAAGGCACTCCCTGCTAGCACAGTGGATCTGGGGTGCAGCGGTCTAAGGCACTCCCAGCTAGCAAAGTGGATCTGTGGCGCAGCGGTCTAAGGCACTCCCTGCTAGCACAGTGTATCTGGGGCGCAGCGGTCTAAGGCACTCCCTGCTAGCACAGTGGATCTGGGGCGCAGCGGTCTAAGGCACTCCCGGCTAGCACAGTCGATCTGTGGCGCAGCGGTCTAAGGCACTCCCTGCTAGCACAGTGGATCTGTGGCGCACCGGTCTAAGGCACTCCCTGCTAGCACAGTGGATCTGGGGTGCAGCGGTCTAAGGAACTCCCTGCTAGCACAGTGGATCTGGGGTGCAGCGGTCTAAGGCACTCCCAGCAGGCAAAGTGGATCTGGGGCGCAGCGGTCTAAGGCACTCCCTGCTAGCACAGTGGATCTGGGGTGCAGCGGTCTAAGGCACTCCCAGCTAGCAAAGTGGATCTGGGGCGCAGCGGTCTAAGGCACTCCCGGCTAGCACAGTCGATCTGTGGCGCAGCGGTCTAAGGCACTCCCTGCTAGCACAGTGGATCTGTGGCGCACCGGTCTAAGGCACTCCCTGCTAGCACAGTGTATCTGGGGCGCAGCGGTCTAAGGAACTCCCTGCTAGCACAGTGGATCTGGGGTGCAGCGGTCTAAGGCACTCCCAGCAGGCAAAGTGGTTCTGGGGCGCAGCGGTCTAAGGCACTCCCTGCTAGCACAGTGGATCTGGGGTGCAGCGGTCTAAGGCACTCCCAGCTAGCAAAGTGGATCTGGGGCGCAGCGGTCTAAGGCACTCCCTGCTAGCACAGTGGATCTGGGGCGCAGCGGTCTAAGGCACTCCCAGCTAGCACAGTGGATCTGTGGCGCAGCGGTCTAAGGTACTCCCAGCTAGCAAAGTGGATCTGGGGCGCAGCGGTCTAAGGCACTCCCTGCTAGCACAGTGGATCTGGGGTGCAGCGGTCTAAGGCACTCCCAGCTAGCAAAGTGGATCTGGGCCGATTCCGGCTGAGAGTCAGACTCGGCTGATGTCATGTAGCCCGAGTCTGGGCCGCCTTCGGCAGTATTACTTATGACTAAAATGTGGAGATTGAGCTTGGCCCGATTCTGGTGTGAGTTATCTGGACCAAATGTATTACCTGGGGCTCGGGCTGATTGGGGCTACTCTGGCAGATGATTACACAGGCTGCTTTATATAATTAACATTCCAATATTTATTTTATCATATTTTCTCATTGTTTCTGTGATCAAATTAACATACAATTAACTTTTCAATTAAATTATTTTAGAGTTCTGTGCAGTATTTTGATACTTGGTGCAAGGCATTTGATAACCATTAAAAACTTTATGGCTGGAACCTCCCGAGTGGTGCAGCGGTCTAAGACACCGCATCGCACTGTAAACTTTGCTCAGCGTCCTTCGAGTGAGGGGAGGGGGATGTCCTTGTCCCAATTTTGTATACATTTATTTAAATTTGTATCGGGTCACTTCTGGGGGGATTCTGGTAAGATGCCGGCAAAGTAGGCTGAATTCCGGTAGAGGGAAACGGCCCGATGTACTTGGGCCGATTCTGGGCAGTCATTCATTTTGATTCCGGGCCGAGTCCGACACACGATTCCGGGCCGATTCAATTAGTTCCGGCCCCCCGGAAGAGGGCCGCTTCTGGGTCGATTCCTCATTGCTAGCTGGGCTGCATCTCAGTGCTAGAGGTGTCATTACAGACCCTGATTCGAATCCAGGCTGTATCACAACCGGCCATGATTGGGGTCACATAGGGTGGCACACAACTGACCCAGCACCGTTATGGTTTGGCCGGGGTAGGCCGTCATTAACTGACTTGCCTAGTTAAATAAATATATTGTTTCATGTGGGCCCCTGGAAGAGTAACTGATGCTTCTACACACAGAGAACAGTTTAATACACTTGAACACATAGGCTACAGGCATCTTATGACACTACAACTCTCTATATCAGTCTCTTATATAGCCGTTTAAAGGGATTATTATTATCGAGGAACTCTTCCACACCAAGAATCCTCTGTTGTGGTAATAGTGCACGCACTCAGTCTCGGCGGCGCGCTTGATTGATGCTCCATGGACACAGACAGCCTCGCGCTTCGCTCCGAGTCCAGATCCGGGAAATGAGGGAATTCCGCGCCAGGTTTTAGGGTGATCTTTTTTAAAAGCGCCTCACTTTTAAAGCTCTGAAAAACATCGGTTACTACCTACGGATAGATAGGCAGCTGATGACCAGAGGGGCAGCGGGTGCGAGCACTCGGTCTGTAGAGAGTGAAATGATGCCTGAAGAACCGCGCAATCAGGGACAGTTGGATTAATGGGGGCAGCTATTGTTTTGAAAATCATTTATTGGTTCAGGTTTTTGTGTGGATTTCTAATCGGGTCCATGTCAAAATGCCATTTGCCAAACGGATCGTGGAACCCCAGTTACTGTGCAGGCATTCAGTCCCGAAAGAAGAGAGTTTGGTTTTCGAGGATCTGTGTACGGTCAACAATGTGGCTCTGTCCCGGACCCTACGGCAGCTCTCCGACCTGGCCCGGCACGCCTGCTCTCTCTTCCAGGAGCTGGAGAGCGATATCGTGTTTACCAACCAACGGGTCCGGGGACTGCAGAGTAAAGTCGGTCAACTTCAGCAGTCTATCTCTGGGTTAGACGCCAAGCAGGAGACAGTACGTGAGTACACCACTTTCTACTACAGCTCAACTATTTCTCCTTTTAGCCACAGCGTGCCATGTGTTCTCTGCGGTGCTGCGTAGCCAGCACATGGTCTTCTAATATAAACTACAACTCAGATTGGTGCTATAAATATTGAATCTGAAGCATTGATACGGAATAGTAGTCAATAGGACACAGTGAGTTCCATCATGTTCATGTTGCGACTGTATTGGTTTATTAAAAGCTTGGGTCTACGATATGGTCTTTATGTGTTCATGTGTTTCAATTCTATTCTAAGCGCAATTGATCGCTAGAGTGGCATGTTGACTGTTTCACGGTTATCATCAATGGCACCAGTTTATTGATAACTGGCGTGGTGTAATCGCCATGTCAATGTTTTCATAACCAGGCTCTATCCATACATACTATGCTTTCAATCTAAATGCGACAATGAGGTTAGTTTGCTGTCCTGTATTGGGGTTAGGTCCATGGTAACATAATGAGGGCATGTGGAGGGTTAGAGGGCTGAATTAGGGTTGGGTCCATGGTAACATAATGAGGGCATGTGGAGGGTTAGAGGGCTGAATTAGGGTTGGGTCCATGGTAACATAATGAGGGCTGAATTAGGGTTGGGTCCATGGTAACATAATGAGGGCATGTGGAGGGCTGGAGCAGCAGCTGGGTCTTTTTGTTTGTTTTGTTTATTGTGTAAGATGCATTTTTCAGTTTAATTGAAGATTAGATTTAAATGTGTTTGATTCATGTTTTGTCAGTAATTTCAGTCCCAACCTATTGCATTTCTTCAGTCCTCATCAACATTTCAATGCAGGATGGAAAAGAAGGGGTGTGAGGGAGTAACCAATCATTTCCCTGATACTGGCACAGCATGATGCTGTTAGCTGGCTACTTTAGTTTCTACACTCTAAAACATTCTGGGTTGTTTGGATGACCCAACTGCTGGGATGTAGTAGGGTCATGCTTTCATTAAAAAGATCAAGGTTGGGGTGTTTAATGCTGGGTTATTCAGCTATGACGACTCCACCACCATAAAGTTTGCCGATGACACAACAGTGGTAGACCTGATCACAGACAACGATGAGACAGCCTATAGGGAGGTCAGAGACCTGGCCGTGGGGTGCCAGGACAACAACGTCTGCCTCAATGTGAGCAAGACAAAGGAGATGATTGTGGACTGCAGGAAAAGGAGGACCGAGCATGCTCCCATTCTCATCGACGGGGCTGTAGTGGAGCAGGTTGAGAGCTTCAAATTCCTTGGTGTCCACATCACCAACAAACTAACATGGTCCAAGCACACCAAGATAGTGGTGAAGCGGGCACGACAAAGCCGATTCCCCCTCAGGAGACTGAAAAGATTTGGCATGTTTCCTCAGATCCTCAAAAAGTTCTACAGCTGCACCATCGAGAGCATCCTGACTGGTTGCATCACTGCCTGGTATGGCAACTGCTTGGCCTCTGACCGCAAGGCACTACAGAGAGTAGTGTGTACAGCCCAGTACATCACCAAGCTTCCTGCCATCCAGGACCTCTATACCAGGTGATCCAAGGAAGGCCCTAAAAATGGTCAGACTCCAGCCACCCTAGTCATACTGTTCTCTCTGCTACCACACGGCAAGCGGTACCGGAGCGCCAAGTCTAGGTCCTAGACCTGAACAGCTATTAAAATGGCTACCCAGACTATTTGCATAGTCACTTTAATAACTCTACCTACATGTACATATTACCTCAACTAACCGGTGCCCCGCACATTGACTCTGTACCGGTACCCCCTATATATAGAGTAAATGTCATTCTGGTTATTCTGTTCTGTTGTTTTGTTAAGATTGAACACTGACACTTTTGTAGCTTTAAAGGTATACTTCAGGATTGGCAGTGAAGCCAGGTCTACCTACGGTGGCCTCTCTCAATAGCAAGTCATTGCTCACTGAGTCTGTACATAGTCAAAGCTTTCCTTAATTTTGTGTCAGGTATTCTGCCATTGTGTACTCTCTGTTTAGGGCGAAATAGCATTCTAGTTTGCTCAGTTTTTTTGGTAAATTCTTTCCAATGTGTCAAAGTAATTATCGTTTTGTTTTCTCATGATTTGATTGGGTCTAATTGTGTTGCTGTCCTGGGGCTCAGTGGGGTCTGTTTGTGTTTGTGTTCAGAGCCCTAGGACCAGCTTGCTTAGGGGACTCTTCTCCAGGTTCATCTCTCTGTAGGTGATGGCTTTGGGGTGGAAGGTTTGGGAATCACTTCCTTTTAGGTGGTTGTAGAATTTAACAGCTCTTTTCTGGATTTTGATAATTAGTGGGTATCGGCCTAATTCTGCTCTGCATGCACTAGTTGGTGTTTTACGTTGTACATGGAGGATATTTTTTGAGAATTCTGCATGCAGTCTCAATTTGGTGTTTGTCCCATTTTATGAATTCTTGGTTGGTGAGCGGACCCCAGACCTCACAACCATAAAGGGCAATGGGTTCTATAACTGATTCAAGTATTTTTAGCCAGATCTTAATTGGTATGTTGAATTTTATGTTCCTTTTGATGGCATAGGAGGCCCTTCTTGCCTTGTCTCTCAGATCGTTCACAGCTTTGTGGAAGTTACCGTTGGCGCTGATGTTTAGGCCGAGGTAGGTATTATTTTTTTGTGTGCTCTAGGGCAACGGTAACTAGATGGAATTTGTATTTGTTGTCTTGGCAGCTACCCTTTTTTGGAACACCATTATTTGTGTCTTACTAGGATTTACTGTCAGGGCCCAGGTCTGACAGAATCTGTGCAGAAGATCTAGGTGCTGCTGTAGGCCCTCCTTGGTTGGTGACAGAAGCACCAGATCATCAGCAAAAAGTAGACATTTGACTTCAGATTCTAGTAGGGTGAGGCCGGATGCTGCAGACTTCTAGTGCCCTCGCCAATTTGTTGATAAACAGTGCCGGAAAGTATTCAGACCCCTTGACTTTTTCCACATTTTGCTACATTACAGCCTTATTCTAAAAATGATTAAATCCATCTACACTGATCAGTCTACACACACACACAATACCCCATGATGACAAGATGACAAGGCAAAACCAGCTTTTTAGAAATTTTAGCAAATGTATTTAAAAAAAAGGCGGAAATATCACATTTACATACGTTTTCAGACCCTTTACTCAGTACATTGTTGAAGCACCTTTCGCAGTGATCACAGCATTGAGTCTTCTTGGGTATGATGCTACAAGCTTAGCACCCCTGTATTTGGGGAGTTTCTTCCGTTCTTCTCTGCAGATCCTCTCAAGCTCTGTCAGGTTGGATGAGGAGCGTCTCTGCACAGCTATTTTCAGGTCTCTCCAGAGATGTTAGATCGGGTTCAAGTCCGAGCTCTGGCAGGTCCTCTAAAGGACATTCAGAGACTTGTACCGAAGCCACTCCTGCGTTGTCTTGGTTGTGTGCTTAGGGTCGGTGTCCTGTTGGAAGGTTAACCTTCGCCACAGTCTGAGGTCCTGAGCGCTCTGGAGCAGGTTTTCATCGGGGATCTCTCTGGAGCAGGTTTTCATCGGGGATCTCTCTGGAGCAGGTTTTCATCGGGGATCTCTCTGGAGCAGGTTTTCATCGGGGATCTCTCTGGAGCAGGTTTTCATCGGGGATCTCTCTGGAGCAGGTTTTCATCGGGGATCTCTCTGGAGCAGGTTTTCATCGGGGATCTCTCTGGAGCAGGTTTTCATCGAGGATCTCTCTGGAGCAGGTTTTCATCGAGGATCTCTCTGGAGCAGGTTTTCATCGGGGATCTCTCTGGAGCAGGTTTTCATCGGGGATCTCTCTGGAGCAGGTTTTCATCGGGGATCTCTCTGGAGCAGGTTTTCATCGGGGATCTCTCTGGAGCAGGTTTTCATCGAGGATCTCTCTGGAGCAGGTTTTCATCGAGGATCTCTCTGGAGCAGGTTTTCATCGGGGATCTCTCTGGAGCAGGTTTTCATCGGGGATCTCTCTGGAGCAGGTTTTCATCGGGGATCTCTCTGGAGCAGGTTTTCATCGGATCTCTCTGGAGCCAAAATGTTATACATTTCTCTACTTTATGCATATTGTTTTTATACAGAATTATCAGATCTTCAACCAAAAGCTACTTTTAGAACGGGAACTAGAAAATCAAACTCTCTTTAACTTGAAATATAAACATTAGCTGGCTAATCACTTGTTGATGAGACCTGTGTTCATTTTCTATAGCCTAATGCCTGCTACAATAAGTTAGTCATTATTAGTGAATGTGCATTATGCATGCTTCTATTTACATTTGTAACAAAGGTTATTTTCATAGGCTGATCATTGATTATTCCCCCAAAAAAGCATGTTGAACTATTTTTATAAAATAATTTAAAAAAATTGTGGGTCTTATGGTTGTTGAAGGCTTATATTTAGCTAAGGTATAATTTTACAAACTTGGAAGTCATTAGATTATTGCTGACTGTTTGAAATGCAGTGTATTTGATCTTTTAATGGTACAAAGCTTATTTATAGAGAACATAAACATTTTTAGATATATTGTGAATCGCCCATAAGTTAAAAACAAAAACAAAAAAAACAAATGGAAATCTGATTTTAGACCATATCACCCAGCTGTACTGGGAGGCTTATTAGAAGTACACATGAAAGTGATTTTTATGTTTGAGCTGTTAGTGCAGGGTGAGCTGCACACAGCGGACTTCCTACTAGGGCACACCGCCTCAGTGCTAACAGTGTAACTCTGGTTCATAGGCTCATGATTACTGCATACAATAGCTGTAGGATCAACAGAGGAATTCAGGGCAGCAGATGGGCAGGGCAGCAGACAGGCAGGCAGGGTTAGGGAGGCCAGGGAGCAGGTGTGCCGGCAGCTAGGGGGGTAGGGGAGCAGCCTACCTGACCCTAACCACTCCCCTGCCTCCCTGACCCTGCCTGCTCCTCTGGGATGATCCGGTACCCCACAGATACTCCTCACATGGGAGGGGAAGACCGGGGAGATTAGGGAGAGGTTGCAGGTGGCAGGGCTTGTTTATGAAAGTGTTTAGGTTATATGTGTAAGGGTTTAGCTGGAGGACATGTTAGTCATTACTGCGGAGTCATTACTGCTACATTCCTGAGGCTCCTGGCAGACGGGCGAGCAGAGCTGCTGCATGGTCCTCTCCTCCTAGAACCTGGTGTATATCTTCAGGACACAATCTGTAGCAATTAATAATTGGGAGATGAACATGTTTTGTCCAGCAGGTTATGGTACACCTCATGCATATAACAGACATGACTGTTCCTAATGCATGTTGAAGACCTTCCATACTATCACTTCAGCTCTGTTTGTTCTGTCTCCATGGAGACTGGAACACCTATTTGTTGTTGTTGATTGTTAGTTGGGGGGCGGGGGGGGCTGTTTGCGCTGATCTTAACTTTTTCGTTTCCTATGACTGAAAAGTGCTTCTGGACATCAGAACAGCGATCACTAACCATGATTTGGATGAGGAATTCTACTTCAATGACTCAGCCGTGCAGGATATACTTCTCACCTGGGCCCTGATCCCCGACACTCGGAAGAGACCGTGATATGGAGGCCGATGTGCGGGTACCCTGTGGAACTACAGAGGAGAGTAGATAATCTACCCTCTGTTCTATTGGACAATGTACTGGAGAACAAACTGGCCTTCTAGGCAGAGTTGCAAAGAAAAAGCCATATCTCAGACAGGACAATAAAGATTAAGATGGGCAGAATAATACAGACACTGGACAGAGGAACTCTGCCTGGAAGGCCAGCATCCCGGAGTCATCTTCACTGTTGACGTTGAGACTGGTGTTTTGCGGGTACTATTTAATGAAGCTGCCAGTTGAGGACTTGTGAGGCGTCTGTTTCTCAAACTAGACACTAATGTACTTGTCCTCTTGCTCAGTTGTGCACCGGGGCCCCACACTCCTCTTTCTATTCTGGTTAGAGCCAGTTTGCACTGTTCTGTGAAGGGAGTAGTACACAGCGTTGTACGAGATCTTTAGTTTCGCATGGAATAGCCTTAATTTCTCAGAACAAGAACAGACTGACGATTTTCAGGGGAAAGTTATTTGTTTCTGGCAATTTTGAGCCTGAAACCGAACCCACAGATACTCAACTAGTCTAAAGAAGGCCAGTTTTATTGCTTCTTTAATCAGAACGACAGTTTTCAGCTGTGCTAACATAATTGCAAAAGGGTTTTCTAATGATCAGTTAGCCTTTATAAAATGATACACTTGTATTAGCTAACACAACGTGCCAATTGGAACACAGGAGTGATGGTTGCTGATAATGGGCCTCTGTACGCCTATGTAGATATTCCATTAAAAATCAGCCGTTTCCAGTTACAATAGTAATTTACAACATTAACAATGTCTACACTGTATTTCTGATCAATTTGATGTTATTTTAATAGGCAAAAACAGGGACATTTCTAATAAGTGACGCCAAACTTTTGTGTGTGTGGAAAAAATATATTTTACATTGACACTCTCACACACAGTCACATACACTACGTATGTTTTGTTAACCCTTCATGTAACCAGGTAGGCCAGTTGAACAAGTTCTCATTTACAACTGCGACCTGGCCACGAAAGTAAAGCACTGCGACGACAAACAACACAGTTACACATAAAGGGATAAACAAACGTATAGTCAATAACACAATAGAAATGTACAGTGTGTGCAAATGTAGTAAGATTAGGGAGGTAAGGCAATATAGAGGAAATAATTACAATGTAGCATTAACACTGGAGTGATTGATGTGCAAGTAGAGATTCTGGGGAGCAAAAAATTAATAACAATATGGGGATGAGGTAGTTGGGTGTGCTATTTACAGATGGGCTGTGTACAGTCATCAGTAAGCTACTCTAACAGCTGATGCTTAAAGTTAGAGGGAGATACAAGGCTTCAGTGATTTCTTTAAAAAAAAATATATATATATTTTTTAGTATTTCGTTCCAGTCATTGGCAGCAGAGAACTGTAAGGAAAGGCGGCCAAAGGAGGTGTTGGCTTTGGGGATGACCAGTGAGATATACCTGCTGAGGCGCGTGGTACGGGTGGGTGTTGCTATGGTGACCAGTGAGCTGAGATAAGGCGGGGCTTTACCTAGCAGAGGCTTATCGATGACCTGGAGCCAGTGGGTTTGGCGACGAATATGTAGCGAGGGCCAGCCAACGTGAGCATACAGGTCGCAGTGGTGGGCAGTATATGGGGCTTTGGTGACAAAACGGATGGCACTGTGATAGACTGCATCCAGTTTGTTGAGTAGAGTGCTGGAGGCTATTTTGTAAATGACATCGCCGAAGTCAAGGATCGGTAGGATAGTCAGTTTTACGAGGGTATGTTTGGCAGCATGAGTGAAGGATGCTTTGTTGCGAAATAAGAAGCCAATTCTAGATGTAATTTTGGATTGGAGATGTTTGATGTGAGTCTGGAAGGAGAGTTTACAGTCTAACCAGACACCTAGGTATTTGTAGTTGTCCACATATTCTAAGTCAGAACCGTCCAGAGTGGTGATGCTAGTCGGGCGGGCAGGTGCGGGCAGCAATCGGTTGAAAAGCATGCATTTGGTTTTACTGGCATTTAAGAGCAGTTGGAGGCCACGGAAGGAGTGTTGTATGGCATTGAAGCTCGTTTGGATGTTTAAGTGTCCAAAGAAGGGCCAGATGTGTACAGAATGGTGTCGTCTGCGTAGAGGTGGATCAGAGAATCTTGAAAATAAAGGAGAGCCACACACTCTAGGAGCTCAGATGCAAAAATGTAATATCCAACGTTTCGACAGCCAAGCTGTCTTCATCAGGGTATAATCACAAACACTGCGGGATGACTCGTTTATATAGTGTCAAAAGGCACACAGGTGTCTGTAATCATGGCCAAGAGTGGCCTAATATCATTGGTTAATTCTCAAATCAGAGAATCACCAGGATAAAGAGCAACATCGTTGATATATTTACAGAGAAGAGAGTTGGCCTGAGAATTGAACCCTGTGGTACCCCCATAGAGACTGCCAGAGGTTCGTAAAACAGGCCCTCAGATTTGACACACTGAACTCTATCTGAGAAATAGTTAGTGAACCAGGTGAGGCAGTCATTTGAGAAGCCAAGGCTATTGAGTCTGCCGATAAGAATGCGGTGATTGACAGCGTCAAAAGCCTTGGCCAGGTCGATGAATACGGCTGCACAGTACTGTCTTTTATCGATGGCGGTTATGATATCGTTTAGGACCTTGAGCGTGGCTGAGGTGCAGCCGTGGCCAGTTCTGAAACCAGATTTCATAGCGGAGAAGGTACGTGGGATTCGAAATGTTCAGTGATCTGTTTGTTAACTTGGCTTTCGAAGATTTTAGAAAGGCAGGGCAGGATGGATATACAGTTGAAGTCGGAAGTTTACATACACCTTAGCCAAATACATTTAAACTCAGTTTATCACAATTCCTGACATTTAATCCTAGTAAAAATTCCCTGTCTTAGGTCAGTTAGGATCACCACTTTATTTTAAGAATGTGAAATGTCAGAATAATTGTAGAGATTTATTTTTTTCAGCTTTTATTTCCTTCTACTCCCTCTATATAGCTCCACATTGATCTGGTACTGGTACTCCCTGTATATAGCTCCACATTGATCTGGTACTGGTACTCCCTGTATATAGCTCCACATTGATCTGGTACTGGTACTTCCTGTATATAGCTCCACATTGATCTGGTACTTCCTGTATATAGCTCCACATCGATCTGGTACTCCCTGTATATAGCGCCACATTGATCTGGTACTCCCTGTATATAGCGCCACATTGATCTGGTACTCCCTGTATATAGCTCCACATTGATCTGGTACTCCCTGTATATAGCTCCACATCGATCTGGTACTCCCTGTATATAGCTCCACATTGATCTGGTACTCCCTGTATATAGCTCCACATTGATCTGGTACTGGTACTTCCTGTATATAGCTCCACATTGATCTGGTACTCCCTGTATATAGCTCCACATTGATCTGGTACTCCCTGTATATAGCTCCACAATGATCTGGAACTTCCTGTATATAGCTCCACAATGATCTGGTACTTCCTGTATATAGCTCCACATCGATCTGGTACTCCCTGTATATAGCGCCACATTGATCTGGTACTCCCTGTATATAGCTCCACATTGATCTGGTACTCCCTGTATATAGCTCCACATTGATCTGGTACTCCCTGTATATAGCTCCACATCGATCTGGTACTCCCTGTATATAGCTCCACATTGATCTGGTACTCCCTGTATATAGCTCCACATTGATCTGGTACTGGTACTTCCTGTATATAGCTCCACATTGATCTGGTACTCCCTGTATATAGCTCCACATTGATCTGGTACTCCCTGTATATAGCTCCACAATGATCTGGAACTTCCTGTATATAGCTCCACAATGATCTGGTACTTCCTGTATATAGCTCCACATTGATCTGGTACTCCCTGTATATAGCTCCACATTGATCTGGTACTCCCTGTATATAGCTCCACATTGATCTGGTACTCCCTGTATATAGCTCCACATTGATCTGGTACTCCCTGTATATAGCTCCACATTGATCTGGTACTTCCTGTATATAGCTCCACATTGATCTGGTACTCCCTGTATATAGCTCCACATTGATCTGGTACTCCCTGTATATAGCTCCACATTGATCTGGAACTTCCTGTATATAGCTCCACATTGATCTGGTACTTCCTGCATATAGCTCCACATTGATCTGGTACTTCCTGTATATAGCTCCACATTGATCTGGTACTTCCTGTATATAGCTCCACATTGATCTGGTACTTCCTGTATATAGCTCCACAATGATCTGGTACTTCCTGTATATAGCTCCACATTGATCTGGTACTCCCTGTATATAGCTCCACATTGATCTGGTACTCCCTGTATATAGCTCCACATTGATCTGGTACTCCCTGTATATAGCTCCACATTGATCTGGTACTGGTACTTCCTGTATATAGCTCCACATTGATCTGGTACTCCCTGTATATAGCTCCACAGTGATCTGGTACTTCCTGTATATAGCTCCACATTGATCTGGTACTTCCTGTATATAGCTCCACATTGATCTGGTACTCCCTGTATATAGCTCCACATTGATCTGGTACTTCCTGTATATAGCTCCACAGTGATCTGGTACTGGTACTCCCTGTATATAGCTCCACAGTGATCTGGTACTGGTACTTCCTGTATATAGCTCCACATTGATCTGGTACTTCCTGTATATAGCTCCACATTGATCTGGTACTCCCTGTATATAGCTCCACATTGATCTGGTACTTCCTGTATATAGCTCCACAGTGATCTGGTACTGGTACTCCCTGTATATAGCTCCACATTGATCTGGTACTGGTACTTCCTGTATATAGCTCCACATTGATCTGGTACTCCCTGTATATAGCTCCACAGTGATCTGGTACTGGTACTTCCTGTATATAGCTCCACATTGATCTGGTACTTCCTGTATATAGCTCCACATTGATCTGGTACTCCCTGTATATAGCTCCACATTGATCTGGTACTCCCTGTATATAGCTCCACATTGATCTGGTACTCCCTGTATATAGCTCCACATTGATCTGGTACTCCCTGTATATAGCTCCACATTGATCTGGTACTCCCTGTATACAGCTCCACATTGATCTGGTACTCCCTGTATACAGCTCCACATTGATCTGGTACTCCCTGTATATAGCTCCACATTGATCTGGAACTCCCTGTATATAGCTCCACATTGATCTGGTACTGGTACTTCCTGTATATAGCTCCACATTGATCTGGAACTCCCTGTATATAGCTCCACATTGATCTGGAACTCCCTGTATATAGCTCCACATTGATCTGGAACTCCCTGTATATAGCTCCACATTGATCTGGAACTTCCTGTATATAGCTCCACATTGATCTGGAACTTCCTGTATATAGCTCCACATTGATCTGGAACTTCCTGTATATAGCTCCACATTGATCTGGAACTTCCTGTATATAGCTCCTCATTGATCTGGTACTTCCTCTATATAGCTCCATATTGATCTGGTACTGGTCATACGTCATACGCTGGCCCTGGCGCCATACGCCTGCCCCAGCTCAGTCCCAGCACTATGCGCCTGTACTATACGCCAGCCCCAGCACTATACGCCAGTCCCAGCACTATACGCCAGTCCCAGCACTATACGCCAGTCCCAGCACTATACGCCAGTCCCAGCACTATACGCCAGTCCCAGCACTATACGCCAGTCCCAGCACTATACGCCAGTCCCAGCACTATACGCCAGTCCCAGCACTATACGCCAGTCCCAGCACTATACGCCAGTCCCAGCACTATACGCCAGTCCCAGCACTATACCCTAGCCCCAGCACTATACGCCAGCCCCAGCACTATACGCCAGCCCCAGCACTATACGCCAGCCCCAGCACTATACGCCAGTCCCAGCACTATACGCCAGTCCCAGCACTATACGCCAGTCCCAGCACTATACGCCAGTCCCAGCACTATACGCCAGTCCCAGCACTATACGCCAGTCCCAGCACTATACGCCAGTCCCAGCACTATACGCCAGTCCCAGCACTATACGCCAGTCCCAGCACTATACGCCAGTCCCAGCACTATACGCCAGTCCCAGCACTATACGCCAGTCCCAGCACTATACCCTAGCCCCAGCACTATACGCCAGCCCCAGCACTATACGCCAGCCCCAGCACTATACGCCAGTCCCAGCACTATACGCCAGTCCCAGCACTATACGCCAGTCCCAGCACTATACGCCAGTCCCAGCACTATACGCCAGTCCCAGCACTATACGCCAGTCCCAGCACTATACGCCAGTCCCAGCACTATACGCCAGTCCCAGCACTATACCCTAGCCCCAGCACTATACGCCAGCCCCAGCACTATACGCCAGCCCCAGCACTATACGCCAGTCCCAGCACTATACGCCAGTCCCAGCACTATACGCCAGTCCCAGCACTATACGCCAGTCCCAGCACTATACGCCAGTCCCAGCACTATACGCCAGTCCCAGCACTATACGCCAGTCCCAGCACTATACGCCAGTCCCAGCACTATACGCCAGTCCCAGCACTATACGCCAGTCCCAGCACTATACGCCAGTCCCAGCACTATACGCCAGTCCCAGCACTATACGCCAGTCCCAGCACTATACGCCAGTCCAGCACTATACGCCAGTCCCAGCACTATACGCCAGTCCCAGCACTATACGCCAGTCCCAGCACTATACGCCAGTCCCAGCACTATACGCCAGTCCCAGCACTATACGCCAGTCCCAGCACTATACCCTAGCCCCAGCACTATACGCCAGCCCCAGCACTATACGCCAGTCCCAGCACTATACGCCAGTCCCAGCACTATACGCCAGTCCCAGCACTATACCCTAGCCCCAGCACTATACGCCAGTCCCAGCACTATACGCCAGTCCCAGCACTATACGCCAGTCCCAGCACTATACGCCAGCCCCAGCACTATACGCCAGCCCCAGCACTATACGCCAGTCCCAGCACTATACGCCAGCCCCAGCACTATACGCCAGTCCCAGCACTATACGCCAGTCCCAGCACTATACGCCAGTCCCAGCACTATACGCCAGTCCCAGCACTATACCCTAGCCCCAGCACTATACCCTAGCCCCAGCACTATACGCCAGCCCCAGCACTATACGCCAGCCCCAGCACTATACGCCAGCCCCAGCACTATACGCCAGCCCCAGCACTATACGCCAGCCCCAGCACTATACGCCAGCCCCAGCACTATACGCCAGTCCCAGCACTATACGCCAGTCCCAGCACTATACGCCAGTCCCAGCACTATACGCCAGCCCCAGCACTATACGCCAGTCCCAGCACTATACCCTAGCCCCAGCACTATACCCTAGCCCCAGCACTATACCCCAGACTCTTAGGCCTGGGGCTATGAGCCCAGACTATAGCTGGGCAAGCCTGGTTGTCCAGGCAACCTGACATCTTAGAGAGAAAGACCATTTTAAAGTACATGCTTAGTTTTCAGTCATTAATATCACTTTAGTACAATCAACTGTTTTCTCCAATGAGCAAATAACTTAAGAGCCAAAACAGTATTGCCCTGGACAGTGGTTGAGTTTACATCACTTAACATTGTGTTGCTCATCTAGTTCTGTTTAGTAGAGACACGGTGGGACTAAGAAAAGCGGGACAATAAATGTTTGACTACAGGATATTCTACCTGAGTGAACAGTACCTCAGTGATTCTTCTGTTACCTGATTCTTCTGTTGGAGGGAATGTTTCAAGATGGAGGGGCGATAGTCTGAGAATTTAGCGCTTGAAATTATGCCAGTATTGTACAGCTTATTCTCCAGAGTTATTTTGGCAAACAGAGTCAGACTTTGTGCACCAGCGAGGATCAGGGAAGAATGGCTAAATAACCCCGCTACTCAGCCTGTCGCTAAGAGAACAGAGGTGGGTTTAATGGCCTGTGACGGCTCTGTCCAATGAGATGATAGCTCTGTCCTAGGTAGAGAACATGGCTGTATTGTTAAGATGAGCTGGACCTAAGACGGACCTTGACATTGTTTTCATATACTCCGGGGGAAAATGATATCAACCAATGAGTGACTAGTTTTATACCAACTGATTTCCTGAATGTGTTGCTATATAATCTCTAACAGCAGTTCATATTGAGTTAGTGTGTTTTGGTTTATTGCACATCAGAGAAGCATGAAATCTAAAACTGAATGGAGACTGTATCTGCCTTCTAACCAGGACCATCTGTGAGGTGTAAGAGTTAAAGAACAGCCCTGATAAAGAGGCTTTTTGCACCCCAGTCTTCTCTGTGCTTTAATAGAACGCTGTCTACTATTCATTTCATGTTGTGAGATTTACTGTTCTCTGGAGCTTCATTGGGGTTTCAGACATTTGTTTTCCGAGTCACCCAGGAGAATATGTTATTGGAAACGTTTGTTTCCTGATGTTGACTCATTTCTGGGAACTGTGGTACTGTTGACCTGTTGCGTCACAGGGCTGACGGAGGGGCCGGGCCGAGCTCGGCTTCACTCTTTCTCCAGAGAGAACTCCTGCAGTCAAACTCTGAAAAAGATGCTAGTTGGACACAGGCTGCCTTGGAAAGTACCTGGGGGTGTGGTGTTGTGTAGTTAGAGCAACATGTTAGTTCCCCACGTGGGCCTCTGTGGAGAAACAGATAAACCTGGCAGATGTCCCAATATGGTGCTGTGTTCCACCAAAACAGAGCACTGAAATGCTAAAACACTGAGACGGGTTCTTTCATTATTAGCAGGACTTTCATTTTGTTCCAGCCCTCATTATCTCCACAATACCACTGAAGAAGAACTAGACCAGCCCTGTGTCTTTGTTATTATGGTCCTTCTTAACCTCTGGCTACTGCTTGGCCAGACATCTTTATGATTTCATACTGGGTAAAAGGTCTGGATGTTTCAGCTATAGAGATTGTGTCATGAAGATGACAATGGTTCCAAAATCTGCTGACTCAGCCGTTTTCCGTCTTTCTCTATACATACTGTAGCAAACAACATATCAAATAGACTGAACAAAAATAGAAACACAACATGCAATCATTTCTAAGATTTACAGTTCATAAAAGGACATCAGTCAATTGAAAGAAAATCATTAGGTCCTAATCTATGGATTCTCACGACTGGGAATACAGATATCTATTTATTCACCAGCCTCAACCCTTTTAGAGTTCCCATCCTTCACCTCAACCCATTTACTCAAAAGCCTCAGCAGCCTCAACGTCCTCAACCCATTTGGTCAGCAGCCTCAACGTCCTCAACCCATTTGGTCAGCAGCCTCAACGTCCTCAACCCATTTAGTCAGCAGCCTCAACCTCCTCAACCCATTTAGTCAGCAGCCTCAACCTCCTCGACCCATTTAGTCAGCAGCCTCAACCTCCTCGACCCATTTAGTCAGCAGCCTCAACCTCTTCGACCCATTTAGTCAGCAGCCTCAACCTCCTCGACCCATTTAGTCAGCAGCCTCAACCTCCTCGACCCATTTAGTCAGCAGCCTCAACCTCCTCGACCCATTTAGTCAGCAGCCTCAACCTCCTCGACCCATTTAGTCAGCAGCCTCAACCTCCTCGACCCATTTAGTCAGCAGCCTCAACCTCCTCGACCCATTTAGTCAGCAGCCTCAACCTCCTCGACCCATTTAGTCAGCAGCCTCAACCTCCTCGACCCATTTAGTCAGCAGCCTCAACCTCCTCGACCCATTTAGTCAGCAGCCTCAACCTCCTCGACCCATTTAGTCAGCAGCCTCAACCTCCTCGACCCATTTAGTCAGCAGCCTCAACCTCCTCGACCCATTTAGTCAGCAGCCTCAACCTCCTCGACCCATTTAGTCAGCAGCCTCAACCTCCTCGACCCATTTAGTCAGCAGCCTCAACCTCCTCGACCCATTTAGTCAGCAGCCTCAACCTCCTCGACCCATTTAGTCAGCAGCCTCAACCTCCTCGACCCATTTAGTCAGCAGCCTCAACCTCCTCGACCCATTTAGTCAGCAGCCTCAACCTCCTCGACCCATTTAGTCAGCAGCCTCAACCTCCTCGACCCATTTAGTCAGCAGCCTCAACCTCCTCGACCCATTTAGTCAGCAGCCTCAACCTCCTCGACCCATTTAGTCAGCAGCCTCAACCTCCTCGACCCATTTAGTCAGCAGCCTCAACCTCCTCGACCCATTTAGTCAGCAGCCTCAACCTCCTCGACCCATTTAGTCAGCAGCCTCAACCTCCTCGACCCATTTAGTCAGCAGCCTCAACCTCCTCGACCCATTTAGTCAGCAGCCTCAACCTCCTCGACCCATTTAGTCAGCAGCCTCAACCTCCTCGACCCATTTAGTCAGCAGCCTCAACCTCCTCGACCCATTTAGTCAGCAGCCTCAACCTCCTCGACCCATTTAGCGTCAGCAGCCTCAACCTCCTCGACCCATTTAGCGTCAGCAGCCTCAACCTCCTCGACCCATTTAGCGTCAGCAGCCTCAACCTCCTCGACCCATTTAGCGTCAGCAGCCTCAACCTCCTCGACCCATTTAGAGTCAGCAGCCTCAACCTCCTCGACCCATTTAGAGTCAGCAGCCTCAACCTCCTCGACCCATTTAGTCAGCAGCCTCAACCTCCTCGACCCATTTAGTCAGCAGCCTCAACCTCCTCGACCCATTTAGTCAGCAGCCTCAACCTCCTCGACCCATTTAGTCAGCAGCCTCAACCTCCTCGACCCATTTAGTCAGCAGCCTCAACCTCCTCGACCCATTTAGTCAGCAGCCTCAACCTCCTCGACCCATTTAGTCAGCAGCCTCAACCTCCTCGACCCATTTAGTCAGCAGCCTCAACCTCCTCGACCCATTTAGTCAGCAGCCTCAACCTCCTCGACCCATTTAGTCAGCAGCCTCAACCTCCTCGACCCATTTAGTCAGCAGCCTCAACCTCCTCGACCCATTTAGCGTCAGCAGACTCAACCTCCTCGACCCATTTAGCGTCAGCAGACTCAACCTCCTCGACCCATTTAGCGTCAGCAGACTCAACCTCCTCGACCCATTTAGCGTCAGCAGACTCAACCTCCTCGACCCATTTAGCGTCAGCAGACTCAACCTCCTCGACCCATTTAGCGTCAGCAGACTCAACCTCCTCGACCCATTTAGCGTCAGCAGACTCAACCTCCTCGACCCATTTAGCGTACATACATTTGAGGTCGGAAGTTTACATACACCTTAGCCAAATACTTTTAAACTCAGTTTTTCACAATTCCTGACATTTAATCCGAGTAAAAATTCCCTGTCTTAGGTCAGTTAGGATCAACACTTTATTTTAAGAATGTGAAATGTCAGAATAATAGTAGAGATTTATTTATTTCAGCTTTTATTTATTTCATCACATTCCCAGTGGGTCAGAAGTTTACATACACTCAATTCATATTTGGTAGCATTGCCTTTAAATTGTTTAACTTGAGTCAAACATTTTGGGTAGCCTTCCACAAGCTTCCCACAATAAGTTGGGTGAATTTTGGCCCATTCCTCCTGACAGAGCTGGTGTCACTGAGTCAGGTTTGTAGGCCTCCTTGCTCGTACACACTTTTTCAGTTCTGCCCACACATTTTCTATAGGATTGAGGTCAGGGCTTTGTGATGGCCACGCCAATACCTGGACTTTGTTGTCCTTAAGCCGTTTTGCCACAACTTCGGAAGTATGCTTGGGGTCATTGTCCATTTGGAAGACCCATTTGCGACCAAGCTTTAACTTCCTGACTGATGTCTTGAGATGTTGCTTCAATATATCCACATAATTTTCCTGCCTCATGATGCCATTTATTTTGTGACGTGCACCAATCCCTCCTGCAGCAAAGCACCCCACACCATGATGCTGCCACCCCCGTGATTCACGGTTGGGATGGTGTTCTTTAGAAAAAGTACGATCTTTGTCCCCATGTGCAGTTGCAAACCGTAGTCTTGCTTTTTTATGGCGGTTTTGGAGCAATGGCTTCTTCCTTGCTGAGTGGCCTTTCAGGTTATGTTGATATAGGACTCATTTTACTGTGGATATAGATACTTTTGTACCTGTTTCCTCCAGCATCTTCACAAGGTCCTTTGCTGTTGTTCTGGGATTGATTTACACTTTTCGCGCCAAAGTACGTTCATCTCCAGGAGACAGAACTCGTCTCCTTCCTGAGCGGTATGACGGCTGTGTGGTCCCATGGTGTTTATACTTGCGTACTATTGTTTGTACAGATGAACGTGGTACCTTCAGGCGTTTGGAAATTGCCCCCAAGGACGAACCAGACTTGTGGAGGTCTACAATTGTTGTCTTGGCTGATTTCTTTTGATATTCCCATGATGTCAAGCAAAGAGGCACTGAGTTTGAAGGTAGGCTTTGAAATACATATACAGGTACACCTCCAATTGACTCAAATGATGTCAATTAGCCTATCAGAACCTTCTAAAGCCATGATATAATTTTCTTGCATTTTCCAAGCTGTTTAAAGGCACAGTCAACTTAGTGTATGTAAACTTCTGACCACTGGAATTGTGATAGATTATTTCACTTATAATTAATTGTGTCTAAACAATTCTTGGAAAAATTATTTGTGTCATGCACAAAGTAGATGTCCTAACCGACTTGCCAAAACTATAGTTTAACAAGAAATTTGTGGAGTGGTTGAAAAACGAGTTTTAATGACTCCAACCTAAGTGTATGTAAACTTCCAACTTCAACTGTACATATATATATTTTGAATGATCAGAACATTAACCATGTGTGTTCACTTGTTTTCTGCTGTTCTGTAGTTTCGACCCAATGATTCATCTGACAAACAAATAACTTTGCGTCCTGCAGGCCCAGGCATGGATCAAAGCTGGCGAGACATTCAATGTCAGCTTCACAGACGAATCAACCGTGGCCCTTGAGCAATTCGCTCAAAATTGCATTTTTTTTTTTTTTAAGTAAGAAGATCAAGCAAGCCGAGTCCCAAGCATCCGCTCAAACTCCATGTGTGGCAGGATGTTCTGTTATTTTATTCTGTGTATAGCAATTTAAAAAATCATGTTTCTAGTCTATTGCATAGTTGCAATGTGTAATCATTGATGTCGCAGGAGTGGAACACTGTTGAAGTGTATAATTGTAATACATACATGCAGACACAGCACCATTCACAGAATGGAGTTTGATACGCCTGGATATGACAGAAAGAAAGAAAAAACACTTGCAAAATAGCGATTTTCATAAATTAAACTTTGACAAAAAATATGCACAATCGTTTGTCTCTACTTTAACTAACATATTCCTCAATTGTACATGTTTTGCTTGACTCGTTATGATGTAATAACTACTTACATTTGCCTCCCCGTAATGTTTTGTCAGCCATCTTTGCTGAAAGCCACAAGGGAGGGGTGGCTCCGCATTAAATTCATCATTGGAACCACTCGACATGATTGGTCATATCAAAACCTTGGGACCTAAATGCATAATGAGTGCCCTAACTGCCCCTTGGCTTCATCGCTCCAGACAACCCGTGACACTGGGTACCTCTAAGTCCCGCGGTGTAAGCTCACAAGTTTTAAAGGCGGAACCATTGTACCAGACGAGCTAAATGCCCTTTATACTCGCTTCGAGGCAAGCAACACTGAAGACTGCACGAGAGCACCAGCTATTCTGGATGACTGTATGATAACGCTCTTGGTAGCCGATGTGAGCAAGACCTTTACACAGGTCAACATTCATAAAGCTGTGGAGCCAGATGGATTGCCAGGGCCCCGTAGCACTCACGTCTGTAGCCATGAAGTGCCATGAAAGGGTGGTCATGACTCACATCAACATCATCCCGGAAACACTAGACCCACTCCAAACCGCCGCCCCAACAGATCCACAGATGACGCAATCTCAATCGCACTCCACACTGCCCTTTCCCACCTGGACAAAAGGAACACCTATGTGAGAATTCTGTTCATTGACTACAGCTCAGCGTTCAACACCATAGTGCCCACTAAGCTCATCACTAAGCTAACGACCCTGGGACTAAACACCTCCCTCTGCTACTGGATCCTGGACTTCCTGACGGGCTGCCCCCAGGTGGTAAGGGTAGGCAACAACATGTCTGCCACACTGATCCTCAACACAGGGGTCTCTCAGGGGTGTGCCCTTAGTCCCCACCTGTACTCCCTATTCACCCATGACTGCGTGGCCAAACACGACTCCAACGCCATCATTAATTTTGCTGACGACACAACAGTGGTAGGCCTGATCGACAACTATGAGACAGCCTATAGGGAGGTGATCAGAGAACTGGCAGTGTGGTGCCAGGATAACAACCTCTCCCTCAACGTGATCAAGACAAAGGAGCTGATTGTGGACTACAGGAAAAGGAGGACCGAACACGCCACCATTAACATCGACGGGGCTGTAGTGGAGCGGGTCAAGCGTTTCAAGTTGGTGTCCACATCACCAACGATCTATCGTGGTCCAAACACACCAAGACAGTCGTGAAGTGGGCACGACAAAACCTTTTCTCCCTCAGGAGACTAAAACGATTGGGCATGGGTCCCCAGATCCTCAAAAAGTTCTACAGCTGCACCAGAGAACATCCTGACCGGTTGCATCACCACCTGGTATGGCAACTGCTCGGCATTTGACCGTAAGGCGCTACAGAGGGTAGTGCGTGAAGCCCAGTACATCACTGGGGCCAAGCTACCTGAAAGCCCATAA
>NW_024059853.1:0-30631 GCF_016432855.1 Salvelinus namaycush | reverse complement strand
CTTTTCATCATTCCATCCTTGCTGTGTGTGTCTGTGTGTGTGTGTGTGAGCTTTTCTTTGACATCTGTTTAGAGAAATGACTGATTTACACTTCATGAGGGTTGCTAATCACACACTTAAAGTTTTGGAAAGATCTGACTTTTTTAACCCTTTGAAACAGCACCTATGACCCATTTTAAGGCACTTCCGGTTGGCACAGGAAGCTATAAGTAAAGACCTATCCTGATCGGGGTATGCTTTTACAGAATCCTGAGTTTTAAGTCTATACGTTAAGAACTGACTGATTTACACAGGGTTGAATGCATTATATATCACAAACTGCTGGTTGGGTAAAACACTTTTAGGGTGATTTTATCACTTCCGGTTGCTCCAGGAAGCTTAGAATCAACACAGGTAGACCTCATAGTGGCTTGATGGATTGTCATTGAAGACAGGTTCATAAGACATTCATAACCCACATAGGGTTTATTTAAAGAATGCACGATACATTTGCATATGATTCAACAGTGAAAAACATCACATCATATTGCAAACATAACACACTGTTGAATCATATTGCAAACACACACTGTTACATTTGCAATATGATGTGTTGAATCATATTGCAAACATAACACACAGTGTTACATTTGCAATATGATGTGTTGAATCATATTGCAAACATAACACAGTGTTACATTTGCAATATGATGTGTTGAATCATATTGCAAACATAACACACAGTGTTACATTTGCAATATGATGTGTTGAATCATATTGCAAACATAACACACAGTGTTACATTTGCAATATGATGTGTTGAATCATATTGCAAATGTAACGTGCATTCTTTAAATACTTTAGAAATACAAAATTGAACGTCCTGATGACCTCAGGATGGCCGGGCAGTGTTAGTGGTTTCTCTCCATCGCTCGTTGCGTGGAAATTTCATCATGTCGATTTTGGTGATGGTACCCCCCCGTTGAAACATATTGCAAATGCACAAAAGTCAAGTAGCAAGTCAGTGTCCATCAGTCAATTGGATATTGTCAGACACCAAACTGATACCATCTGACACCAAACTCACTTTTTCCAACTCCTTTAGAAGCCAACTATAACATATGTCAGAGCAGGCCCAAAATTCACAGCGCCTTCCATTTAAACCATAATAAAACAAATAATACGTAGTTATGTTCTAGCTGCGGGTCCAGTTCTCACATTATGTTTAGCCCTATGTGAGGCGACCTCGAATCCCAAGTTTCGGTTCGATAGGTCATTCGGTGCCCGAGCAATACCTTAATTGGTGCTGAAAATCCACTTTTTTCATTGCCTTGCTACGGGGTCCTTGAATGAGCAATCAAACAGGCTCGTTGGGGTCTGTCTCTATGGGCCGAGCCGGTTTCAATGCACCTAGTCTTGAGACTCTGGGACTTTTCTAAATGTCGTCAGTTTCGTTGAGCTGAAAATGAATTGAAAACATAGCAAATACACGAGGCTGTTTATCGGTCTGAGAACCTTCTAGAGCCACATAACTCACCGTGCACAATCAACCTGAGGTTTAGAACAGGTTTCCAAAGTTTCAGAACTCTAGGTCTGACGGTTCTTTAAAAGTTGGAACAAAAGTAACTACCACAGGCACTGTCTGCCTCTTAGCCCCTCAGTGTGTCCCTCCATCATTTCTGTTTGGGTGTGTAAATTTTTCTTTGAAATCTGATGGGACTAATGACTGATTTACAGTTCAGGAGGGTTGCCTAATCACAAATATGAAGTTTTGGAAAGATTTGACATTTTTAACCCTTCAAAACAGCCCATTTGACACCAATTATGGCACTTCCGGTTGGCACAGGAAGCTGAAAGTAAACACATATACTCACTGGAGTATGCTGTTACAGAATCCTGAGTTTTAAGTCTATATGTTAAAAATTGACTGATTTACATAGGGCTGAATGCACTATTTCTCTCAAATTGCAGGGTGCTTATTGCAAACACTTTTAGGGTGATTTTAACCACTTCCGGTTGCTCCAGGAAGCTTAGAATCGACACAGTTAGACCTCATGGTGGCCTAATGGACTGTCATCAAAGACAGGTTCATAAGACATTCATAACCCACATAGGCTTCAGGTTGAATTTAGGGGAGCAGTCAATGTATTCCTATGGGGCGAAATGTCATTGTAGACTGTTTGATGTAAACACCTTCTTTTAACTGTGAAGGGTTAATGCCACAAGGTCAAAGTTAGGTTTGCACAGATCGGGAGGACCTTAAGAACATTCCTGAGGTGAAATTGTGTTTCTAACCTTAACGGTTCTCTCTCTGTCTCCCAAAAGCAAATAAAATTGACATTGAGGTCAAAAGGTCATTCGTGTCCGTTCTCTTGTAACGGTCGCTGCGCTCAGACCGAGTGAGCTACGGTCAAGCGGGGCATCTCGTTGAACTCGGCACGGCCTAGGGATAATGGGAATGCCATTGCCGGCTTTGTGTGTCTTTAAGCACCGTACTTTTTCACTCCATCATTGCTTTGTGTGTGTGTTTTTGTGTGAGAGAGAGCTTTCCTTTGACATCTGCTTAGAGAAATGACTGATTTACAGTTCATGAGGCTTGTCTAATCACACAAATGAAGTTTTGAAAAGTTCTGACCTTTTTAACCCTTCGAAACAGCACCATGACACCATTTTAAGGCACTTCCGGTTGGCACAGGAAGCTATAGGTAAACACATATCTTGACTGGGGTATGCTGTTACAGAATCCTGAGTTTTAAGTCTATACGTTAAGAATTGACTGATCTACATAGGGTTGAATGCAGTGATTTTCAAAATTGCAAGTCATGTATATCTGGACACTTTTTAGGGTGATTTTAACCACTTCCGGTTGCTCCAGGTAGCTTAAAATCAACACAGGTAGACCTCATAGTAGCCTGATGGATTGTTATCAAAGACAGGTTCATAAGACATTCATAACCCACATAGGCTTCAGGTTGAATTTAGAGGAGCAGTCAATGTATTCCTATGGGGCGAAATGTCATTGTAAAATGTTTGATGTAAACGCCTTCTTTTAACTGTGAAGGGTTAATGCCACAAGGTCAAGGTTAGGCTTGCACAGATCGGGAGGACCTTAGGATTGTTCCTGAGGTGAAATTGTGCTTCTAACCTTAACGGTTCTCTCTCTGTCTCCCAAAAGCAAATGAAATTGACATTGAGGTCAAAAGGTCATTTGTGTCCGTTCTCTTGTAACGGTCGCTGCGCTCAGACCGAGCGAGCTACGGTCAAGCGGGGCATCCCGTTGAACTCGGCACGGCCTGGAGAATATGGTGATGTCCTTTTAGTGGTGATTTCAGAATGCTATTTTGGTGCATTCATGGAAGGCGCTGTGAATTTTGGGCCTGCTCTGAAATATGTGATAGTTGGCTTCTAAAGGAGTTGGAAAAAGTGAGTTTGGAGTCAGATGGTATCAGTTTGGTGTCTGAAAATATCCAATTGACTGATGGACACTTGCTAGTTGACTTTTGTTGACACTTGCTAGTTGACTTGCTAGTCGACTTTTGTACATTTGCAATATGTTTCAACGCGGGGGTACCATCACCAAAATCGACATGATGAAATTTCACGCAACGAGCGTTGGAGAGGAACCACTATCACTGCCCGGCCATCCTGAGGTCATCAGGACGTTGACTTTTGTATTTCTAAAGTATTTAAAGAATGCACGTTACATTTGCAATATGATTCAACATCACATCATATTGCAAATGTAACGTGCATTTGCAATATGATGTGATGTTGAATCATATTGCAAATGTAACGTACATTCTCTTAAATACTTTAGAAATGCAAAAGTCAACGGTCTGATGACCTCAGGATGGCCGGGCAGTGATAGTGGTTCCTCTCCATCGCTCGTTGCGTGAAATTTCATCATGTCGCTTTTTCCTCATGGTACCTCCCCGTTGAAACATATTGCAAATGTACAAAAGTCAACGAGCAAGTCAGTGTCCATCAGTCAAATAGATATTTTCAGACACCAAACTGATACCATCTGACTCCAAACTCACTTTTTCCAACTCCTTTAGATGCCAACTATAACATATTTCAGAGCAGGCCCAAAATTCACAGCGCCTTCTATTTAAACCATAATAAAACAAATAATACGTAGTTATGTTCTAGCTGCGGGTCCAGTTCACACATTATGTTTAGCCCTATGTGAGGCGACCTCGAATCCCAAGTTTCGGCTCGATAGGTCATTCGGTGCCCGAGCAAAACCCTAATTGGTGCTGAAATTCCACTTTTTTCATTGCCTTGCTACGGGGTCCTTGAATGAGCAATCAAACAGGCTTGTTGGGGTCTGTCTCTATGGGCCGAGCCGGTTTCAACGCACCTAGTCTTGAGACTCTGGGACTTTTCTAAATGTCGTCCGTTTCGTTGAGGTCAAAATGAATTGAAAACATGGCAAATACACGAGGCTTTTTATCGATCCGAGAACCTTCTAGAGTCATATAATTCACCGTGCACAATCGACCTGAGGTCTAGAACAGGTTTGTAAATTTTCAGAACTCTAGGTCTGACGGTTCTTTAAAAGTTGGAACAAAAGTAACTACTGCAGGCACTGTCTGCCTCTTAGCCCCTCAGTGTGTCCCTCCATCATTTCTGTGTCGGTGTGTATTTTTTTTTTTTGAAATCTGATGGGATGAAGGACTGATTTACAGTTCATGAGGGTTGTCTATTCACATATATGAAGTTTTGGAAAGATTTGACATTTTTAACCCTTCGAAACAGCCCATTTGACACCAGTTATGGCACTTCCGGTTGTCACAGGAAGCTATAAATAAACACATATCATCACTGGAGTAGGCTGTTACAGAATCCTGAGTTTTAAGTCTGTATGTTAAAAATTGACTGATTTACATAGGGCTGAATGCACTATTTCTCTCAAACTGCAGGTTGGCTATGGCAAACACTTTTAGGGTGATTTAACCACTTCCGGTTGCTCCAGGAAGCTTAGAATCGACACAGGTAGACCTCATGGTGGCCTGATGGACTGACATCAAAGACAGGTTCATAAGACATTCATAACCCACATAGGCTTCAGGTTGAATTGAGAGGTGCAGTCAATGTATTCCTATGGGGCGACATGTCATTGTAAATTGTTTGATGTAAACACCAGCTTTTAACTGGTAAGGGTTAATGCCACAAGGTCAAGGTTAGGCTTGCACAGATCGGGAGGACCTTAAGAACATTCCTGAGGTGAAATTGTGCTTCTAACCTTAACGGTTCTCTCTCTGTCTCCCAAAAGCAAATAAAATTGACATGAGGTCAAAAGGTCATTTGGGTCCATTTTCTTGTAATGGTCGCTGCGCTCAGACCGAGCGAGCTACGGTCAAGCGGGGCATCTCGTTGAACTCGGCACGGCCTGGAGATAATAGTAATGCCATTGCAGGCTTTGTGTGTCTTTAAGCACCGTACTTTTTCACTCCATCCTTCCTTTTTGTGTGTGTGTGTTTGTGTGAGAGAGCTTTTCTTTGACATCTGTTGGGAAAAATGACTGATTACAGTTCATGAGGGTTGTCTAATCACACAAGTGAAGTTTTCAAAAGATCTGACCATTATTACCCTTCAAACCTGACCCTATGGCACCATTTTAAGGTACTTCCAGTTGACATAGGAAGCTGAAAGTGAACACATACCCTCCTTGGCGTAGGCTCTTATATAATATTGAGTTTTAAGTCTTTATGTTAAGAACTGACTTATTTAAAGAGGGTTAAATGAGTGTGTGTTATTTCATAAAATCATATAAAATCACAGGATTCTCGCAGAGCTTCGAGACCCACTTTAAAAATGTTCGTCTGAACACACTGCAACTGGATCTGTGAATTTTTTGAAAAAAAAATTCCTCTTTGTGAACATCACCAAACGGTCAATGTACGATTTCTCTTAAATTACGATAGATAAATGGCTGGTTCTTTTTTTCCTGACACCGTATGCTTGACATGAAGCGGTCAAATTAGCACCCTACTTGCGTTTTAACCCTTTAATCCCAGAAAAATGGCCATAACTCAAAAAGCGCCGAGGTCTCGACGCCATCTTGTTCGGGGCCAACTGCCCATTACTCCAAACCTACGCTCGCCGAGTTTCGTCTTCGAAATATTTTCAGTTTAGGAGAAAAGGCCGCGCTCGTTTGCCACGTGCTCGTGCGCTTGCAATATGATTTATTTTCCCCCTTGTGGGAATTTTCGAGAATGCGGAAAAAAGTCAAAAATTTGTCATTTTTATAAAACGGAAACCGAAAGTCCGAGACGTTTTTTTGGGTGACTTCCTGAAAGAGCTCTCCGCCGCCCACGGCCCGACGCCGTCCGCGATTTTCTGCGACGTCGCCGGACGTCAGGTAAGGGACCGTACATTTGCAATGGGACTTTCTTCACCGACCATACGGCTCCCGTCTCACACTTCCCTTAAGGTATGTAAGGCCTGCTCCTCTCCTTCTCCCGACAGTAAGGCCTGCTCCCCTCCTTCTCCCTACAGTAAGGCCTGCTCCCCTCCTTCTCCCTACAGTAGGGCCTGCTCCCCTCCTTCTCCCTAAAGTAAGGCCTGCTCCTCTCCTTCTCCCGACAGTAAGGCCTGCTCCTCTCCTTCTCCCTACAGTAGGCCCTGCTCCCCTCCTTCTCCCTACAGTGAGGCCTGCTCCCCTCCTTCTCCCAACAGTAGGGCCTGCTCCCCTCCTTCTCCCTACAGTAGGGCCTGCTCCTTCTCCCTACAGTAGGGCCTGCTCCCCTCCTTCTCCCAACAGTAGGGCCTGCTCCGCTCCTTCTCCCTACAGTAGGGCCTGCTCCTTCTCCCTACAGTAAGGCCTGCTCCCCTCCTTCTCCCAACAGTAAGGCCTGCTCCCCTCCTTTTCCCAACAGTAAGGCCTGCTCCTCTCCTCCTCCCGACAGTAAGGCCTGCTCCCCTCCTTCTCCCTACAGTAGGTTCTGCTCCGCTCCTTCTCCCTACAGTAGGGCCTGCTCCCCTCCTTCTCCCTACAGTAGGGCCTGCTCCTTCTCCCAACAGTAGGGCCTGCTCCCCTCCTTCTCCCTACAGTAGGGCCTGCTCCCCTCCTTCTCCCTACAGTAGGGCCTGCTCCCCTCCTTCTCCCTACAGTAGGGCCTGCTCCCCTCCTTCTCCCTACAGTAGGGCCTGCTCCCCTCCTTCTCCCATCAGTAAGGCCTGCTCCTCTCCTTCTCCCGACAGTAAGGCCTGCTCCTCTCCTTCTCCCGACAGTAAGGCCTGCTCCCCTCCTTCTCCCTACAGTAAGGCCTGCTCCCCTCCTTCTCCCTACAGTAGGGCCTGCTCCCCTCCTTCTCCCTAAAGTAAGGCCTGCTCCTCTCCTTCTCCAGAACAGTAAGGCCTGCTCCTCTCCTTCTCCCTACAGTAGGCCCTGCTCCCCTCCTTCTCCCTACAGTGAGGCCTGCTCCCCTCCTTCTCCCAACAGTAGGGCCTGCTCCCCTCCTTCTCCCTACAGTAGGGCCTGCTCCTTCTCCCAACAGTAGGGCCTGCTCCCCTCCTTCTCCCAACAGTAGGGCCTGCTCCGCTCCTTCTCCCTACAGTAGGGCCTGCTCCTTCTCCCTACAGTAAGGCCTGCTCCCCTCCTTCTCCCAACAGTAAGGCCTGCTCCCCTCCTTTTCCCAACAGTAAGGCCTGCTCCTCTCCTCCTCCCGACAGTAAGGCCTGCTCCCCTCCTTCTCCCTACAGTAGGGCCTGCTCCCCTCCTTCTCCCTACAGTAAGGCCTGCTCCCCTCCTTCTCCCAACAGTAAGGCCTGCTCCCCTCCTTCTCCCAACAGTAAGGCCTGCTCCTCTCCTTCTCCCGACAGTAGGGCCTGCTCCCCTCCTTCTCCCTACAGTAAGGCCTGCTCCTCTCCTTCTCCCGACAGTAAGGCCTGCTCCCCTCCTTCTCCCTACAGTAAGGCCTGCTCCTCTCCTTCTCCCTACAGTAAGAACTGCTCCCCTCCTTCTCCCTACAGTAAGGCCTGCTCCTCTCCTTCTCCCGACAGTAAGGCCTGCTCCTTCTCCCTATAGTAGGGCCTGCTCCCCTCCTTCACCCTACAGTAGGGCCTGCTCCCCTCTTTCACCCTACAGTAGGGCCTGCTCCCCTCCTTCACCCTACAGTAGGGCCTGCTCCGCTCCTTCTCCCAACAGTAGGGCCTGCTCCGCACCTTCTCCCAACAGTAGGGCCTGCTCCCCTCCTTCTCCCTACAGTAGGGCCTTCTCCCCTCCTTCTCCCAACAGTAAGGCCTGCTCCTCTCCTTCTCCCAACAGTAAGTCCTGCTCCCCTCCTTCTCCCTACAGTAGGGCCTGCTCCCCTCCTTCTCCCTACAGCAGGGCCTGCTCCGCTCCTTCTCCCAACAGTAGGGCCTGCTCCTCTCCTTCTCCCAACAGTAGGGCCTGCTCCCCTCCTTCTCCCAACAGTAGGGCCTGCTACCCTCCTTCTCCCTACAGCAGAGCCTGCTCCCCTCCTTCTCCCAACAGAGGGCCTGCTCCCCTCCTTCTCCCAACAGTAGGGCCTGCTCGGCTCCTTCTCCCTACAGCAGGGCCTGCTCCCCTCCTTCTCCCAACAGAGGGCCTGCTCCCCTCCTTCTCCCAACAGTAGGGCCTGCTCGGCTCCTTCTCCCTACAGTAGGGCCTGCTCGGCTCCTTCTCCCTACAGTAGGGCCTGCTCCACTCCTTCACCCAACAGTAGGGCCTGCTCCTCTCCTTCTCCCTACAGTAGGGCCTGCTCCCCTCCTTCTCCCTACAGTAAGGCCTGCACCCCTCCTTCTCCCAACAGTAGGGCCTGCTCCTCTCCTTCTCCCTACAGTAGGGCCTGCTCCTTCTCCCTACAGTAGGGTCTGCTCCCCTCCTTCTCCCAACAGTAGGGCCTGCTCCCCTCCTCCTCCCTACAGTAAGGCCTGCTCCCCTCCTTCTTCCAACAGTAAGGCCTGCTCCCCTCCTTTTCCCAACAGTAAGGCCTGCTCCTCTCCTTCTCCCGACAGTAAGGCTTGCTCCCCTCCTTCTCCCTACAGTAGGGCCTGCTCCCCTCCTTCTCCCTACAGTAAGGCCTGCTCCCCTCCTTCTCCCAACAGTAAGGCCTGCTCCTCTCCTTCTCCCTACAGTAAGGCCTGCTCCTCTCCTTCTCCCAACAGTAAGGCCTGCTCCCCTCCTTCTCCCAACAGTAAGGCCTGCTATTCTCCTTCTCCCGACAGTAGGGCCTGCTCCCCTCCTTCTCCCTACAGTAAGGCCTGTTCCTCTCCTTCTCCCTACAGTAAGGCCTGCTCCCCTCCTTCTCCCTGCAGTAAGGCCTGCTCCTCTCCTTCTCCCAACAGTAAGGCCTGCTCCCCTCCTTCTCCCTACAGTAAGGCCTGCTCCTCTCCTTCTCCCTACAGTAGGGCCTGCTCCCCTCCTTCTCCCCACAGTAAGGCCTGCTCCCTCTCCTTCTCCCAACAGTAAGGCCTGCTCCCTCTCCTTCTCCCAACAGTAAGGCCTGCTCCCCTCCTTCTCCCAACAGTATGGCCTGCTCCTCTCCTTCTCCCGACAGTAGGGCCTGCTCCCCTCCTCTCCCTACAGTAAGGCCTGCTCCTCTCCTTCTCCCTACAGTAAGGCCTGTTCCTCTCCTTCTCCCTACTGTAAGGCCTGCTCCCCTCCTTCTCCCTACAGTAAGGCCTGCTCCCCTCCTTCTCCCTACAGTAAGGCCTGCTCCCCTCCTTCTCCCAACAGTATGGCCTGCTCCTCTCCTTCTCCCGACAGTTGGGCCTGCTCCCCTCCTCTCCCTACAGTAAGGCCTGCTCCTCTCCTTCTCCCTACAGTAAGGCCTGTTCCTCTCCTTCTCCCTACAGTAAGGCCTGCTCCCCTCCTTCTCCCTAGAGTAAGGCCTGCTCCTCTCCTTCTCCCTACAGTAGGGCCTGCTCCCCTCCTTCTCCCTACAGTAAGGCCTGCTCCCCTCCTTCTCCCAACAGTAAGGCCTGCTCCGCTCCTTCTCCCAACAGTAGGGCCTGCTCCCCTCCTTCTCCCAACAGTAGGGCCTGCTCCGCTCCTTCTCCCAACAGTTGGGCCTGCTCCCCTCCTTCTCCCTACAGTAGGGCCTGCTCCCCTCCTTCTCCCAACAGTAAGGCCTGCTCCTCTCCTTCTCCCGACAGTAGGACCTGCTCCCCTCCTTCTCCCAACAGTAAGGCCTGCTCCTCTCCTTCTCCCGACAGTAGGACCTGCTCCTCTCCTTCTCCCGACAGTAAGGCCTTTTCCTTCTCCCTACAGTAGGGCCTGCTCCCCTCCTTCACCCTACAGTAGGGCCTGCTCCCCTCCTTCACCCTACAGTAGGGCCTGCTCCCCTCCTTCTCCCTACAGTAGGGCCTGCTTCCCTCCTTCTCCCTACAGTAAGGCCTGCTCCTCTCCTTCTCCCAACAGTAAGGCCTGCTCCCCTCCTTCTCCCTACAGTAAGGCCTGCTCCTCTCCTTCTCCCTACAGTAGGGCCTGCTCCCCTCCTTCTCCCTACAGTAGGGCCTGCTCCCCTCCTTCTCCCTACAGTAAGGCCTGCTCCCCTCCTTCTCCCAACAGTAAGGCCTGCTCCCCTCCTTCTCCCTACAGTAGGGCCTGCTCCCATCCTTCTCCCAACAGTATGGCCTGCTCCTCTCCTTCTCCCGACAGTAGGGCCTGCTCCCCTCCTTCTCCCTACAGTAAGGCCTGCTCCCCTCCTTCTCCCAACAGTAAGGCCTGCTCCCCTCCTTCTCCCAACTGTAAGGCCTGCTCCGATCCTTCTCCGAACAGAGGGCCTGCTCCTCTCCTTCTCCCTACAGTAGGGCCTGCTCCCCTCCTTCTCCCAACAGTAGGGCCTGCTCCGCGCCTTCTCGCAACAGTAGGGACTGCTCCCCTCCTTCTCCCTACAGTAGGGCCTGCTCCCCTCCTTCTCCCAACAGTAAGGTCTGCTCCCCTCCTTCTCCCAACAGTAGGGCCTGCTCCCCTCCTTCTCCCAACAGTAAGGCTTGCTCCCCTCCTTCTCCCTATAGTAGGGCCTGCTCCCCTCCTTCTCCCTACAGTAAGGCCTGCTCCCCTCCTTCTCCCTACAGTAAGGCCTGCTCCCCTCCTTCTCCCAACAGTAAGGCCTGCTCCCCTCCTTCTCCCAACTGTAAGGCCTGCTCCGCTCCTTCTCCGAACAGAGGGCCTGCTCCTCTCCTTCTCCCTACAGTAGGGCCTGCTCCCCTCCTTCTCCCAACAGTAGGGCCTGCTCCACGCCTTCTCGCAACAGTAGGGACTGCTCCCCTCCTTCTCCCTACAGTAGGGCCTGCTCCCCTCCTTCTCCCAACAGTAAGGTCTGCTCCCCTCCTTCTCCCAACAGTAGGGCCTGCTCCCCTCCTTCTCCCAACAGTAAGGCTTGCTCCCCTCCTTCTCCCTATAGTAGGGCCTGCTCCCCTCCTTCTCCCTACAGTAAGGCCTGCTCCCCTCCTTCTCCCAACAGTAAGGCCTGCTCCCCTCCTTCTCCCAACAGTAAGGCCTGCTCCTCTCCTTCTCCCGACAGTAGGGCCTGCTCCCCTCCTTCTCCCTACAGTAACGCCTGCTCCCCTCCTTCTCCCAACAGTAAGGCCTGCTCCCCTCCTTCTCCCAACAGTAAGGCTTGCTCCTCTCCTTCTCCCGACAGTAAGGCCTGCTCCCCTCTTCTCCCTACAGTAATGCCTGTTCCTCTCCTTCTCCCTACAGTAAGGCCTATTCCCCTCCTTCTCCCTACAGTAGGGCCTGCTCCCCTCCTTCTCCCTACAGTAAGGCCTGTTCCTCTCCTTCTCCCTACAGTAAGGCCTGCTCCCCTCCTTCTCCCTACAGTAGGGCCTGCTCCTCTCCTTCTCCCGACAGTAAGGCCTGCTCCTTCTCCCTACAGTAGGGCCTGCTCCCCTCCTTCACCCTACAGTAGGACCTGCTCCCCTCCTTCACCCTACAGTAGGGCCTGCTCCCCTCCTTCTCCCTACAGTAGGGCCTGCTCCCCTCCTTCTCCCTAAAGTAAGGCCTGCTCCTCTCCTTCTCCCAACAGTAAGGCCTGCTCCCCTCCTTCTCCCTACAGTAAGGCCTGCTCCTCTCCTTCTCCCTACAGTAAGGCCTGCTCCCCTCCTTCTCCCTACAGTAGGGCCTGCTCCCCTCCTTCTCCCTACAGTAAGGCCTGCTCCCCTCCTTCTCCCAACAGTAAGGCCTGCTCCCCTCCTTCTCCCAACAGTATGGCCTGCTCCTCTCCTTCTCCCGACAGTAAGGCCTGCTCCCCTCCTTCTCCCAACAGTAAGGCCTGCTCCCCTCCTTCTCCCAACAGTAAGGCCTGCTCCCCTCCTTCTCCCAACTGTAAGGCCTGCTCCGCTCCTTCTCCGAACAGAGGGCCTGCTCCTCTCCTTCTCCCTACAGTAGGGCCTGCTCCCCTCCTTCTCCCAACAGTAGGGCCTGCTCCGCTCCTTCTCCCAACAGTAGGGCCTGCTCCCCTCCTTCTCCCTACAGTAGGGCCTGCTCCCCTCCTTCTCCCAACAGTAAGGCCTGCTCCTCTCCTTCTCCCGACAGTAAGACCTGCTCCCCTCCTTCTCCCAACAGTAAGGCCTGCTCCTCTCCTTCTCCCGACAGGAAGGCCTGCTCCTCTCCTTCTCCCGACAGTAAGGCCTGCTCCTTCTCCCTACAGTAGGGCCTGCTCCCCTTCTTCACCCTACAGTAGGGCCTGCTCCCCTCCTTCTCCCTACAGTAGGGCCTGCTCCGCTCCTTCTCCCAACAGTAGGGCCTGCTCCGCTCCTTCTCCCAACAGTAGGGCCTGCTCACCTCCTTCTCCCTACAGCAGGGCCTGCTCCGCTCCTTCTCCCAACAGTAGGGCCTGCTCCCCTCCTTCTCCCTACAGCAGGGCCTGCTCCGCTCCTTCTCGCAACAGTAGGGCCTGCTCCCTTCCTTCTCCCAACAGTATGGCCTGCTCCTCTCCTTCTCCCGACAGTAAGGCCTGCTCCCCTCCTTCTCCCAACAGTAAGGCCTGCTCCCCTCCTTCTCCCAACAGTAAGGCCTGCTCCCCTCCTTCTCCCAACTGTAAGGCCTGCTCCGCTCCTTCTCCGAACAGAGGGCCTGCTCCCCTCCTTCTCCCAACAGTATGGCCTGCTCCTCTCCTTCTCCCGACAGTAGGGCCTGCTCCCCTCCTTCTCCCTACAGTAAGGCCTGCTCCTCTCCTTCTCCCTACAGTAAGGCCTGCTCCCCTCCTTCTCCCAACAGTAGGGCCTGCTCCCCTCCTTCTCCCAACAGTAAGGCCTGCTCCCCTCCTTCTCCCAACAGTAAGGCCTGCTCCCCTCCTTCTCCCAACAGTAAGGCCTGCTCCGCTCCTTCTCCCAACAGAGGGCCTGCTCCCCTCCTTCTCCCAAAAGTAGGGCCTGCTCCGCTCCTTCTCCCAACAGTAGGGCCTGCTCCCCTCCTTCTCCCAACAGTATGGCCTGCTCCTCTCCTTCTCCCGACAGTAGGGCCTGCTCCCCTCCTTCTCCCTACAGTAAGGCCTGCTCCTCTCCTTCTCCCTACAGTAAGGCCTGCTCCCCTCCTTCTCCCAACAGTAGGGCCTGCTCCCCTCCTTCTCCCAACAGTAAGGCCTGCTCCCCTCCTTCTCCCAACAGTAAGGCCTGCTCCCCTCCTTCTCCCAACAGTAAGGCCTGCTCCGCTCCTTCTCCCAACAGAGGGCCTGCTCCCCTCCTTCTCCCAAAAGTAGGGCCTGCTCCGCTCCTTCTCCCAACAGTAGGGCCTGCTCCCCTCCTTCTCCCAACAGTAAGGCCTGCTCCCCTCCTCTCCCTACAGTAAGGCCTGCTCCTCTCCTTCTCCCGACAGTAGGGCCTGCTCCCCTCCTTCTCCCTACAGTAAGGCCTGCTCCCCTCCTTCTCCAAACAGTAAGGCCTGCTCCCCTCCTTCTCCCAACAGTAAGGCCTGTTCCTCTCCTTCTCCCTACAGTAAGGCCTGCTCCCCTCCTTCTCCCTACAGTAAGGCCTGCTCCTCTCCTTCTCCCAACAGTAAGGCCTGCTCCCCTCCTTCTCCCTACAGTAAGGCCTGCTCCCCTCCTTCTCCCTACAGTAAGGCCTGTTCCTCTCCTTCTCCCTACAGTAAGGCCTGCTCCCCTCCTTCTCCCTACAGTAAGGCCTGCTCCTCTCCTTCTCCCTACAGTAAGGCCTGCTCCCCTCCTTCTCCCTACAGTAAGGCCTGCTCCCCTCCTTCTCCCTACAGTAAGGCCTGCTCCTCTCCTTCTCCCTACAGTAAGGCCTGCTCCCCTCCTTCTCCCTACAGTAAGGCCTGCTCCTCTCCTTCTCCCAACAGTAAGGCCTGCTCCCCTCCTTCTCCCTACAGAAAGGCCTGCTCCTCTCCTTCTCCCTACAGTAAGGCCTGCTCCCCTCCTTCTCCCAACAGTATGGCCTGCTCCTCTCCTTCTCCCGACAGTAGGGCCTGCTCCCCCCCTTCTCCCTACAGTAAGGCCTGCTCCTCTCCTTCTCCCTACAGTAAGGCCTGCTCCCCTCCTTCTCCCAACAGTAGGGCCTGCTCCCCTCCTTCTCCCAACAGTAAGGCCTGCTCCCCTCCTTCTCCCAACAGTAGGGCCTGCTCCCCTCCTTCTCCCAACAGTAAGGCCTGCTCCGCTCCTTCTCCCAACAGAGGGCCTGCTCCCCTCCTTCTCCCAAAAGTAGGGCCTGCTCCGCTCCTTCTCCCAACAGTAGGGCCTGCTCCCCTCCTTCTCCCTACAGTAGGGCCTGCTCCCCTCCTTCTCCCAACAGTAAGGCCTGCTCCCCTCCTTCTCCCAACATTAAGGCCTGCTCCGCTCCTTCTCCCAACAGAGGGCCTGCTCCCCTCCTTCTCCCAAAAGTAGGGCCTGCTCCGCTCCTTCTCCCAACAGTAGGGCCTGCTCCCCTCCTTCTGCCTACAGTAGGGCCTGCTCCCCTCCTTCTCCCAACAGTAAGGCCTGCTCCTCTCCTTCTCCCGACAGTAGGACCTGCTCCCCTCCTTCTCCCAACAGTAAGGCCTGCTCCTCTCCTTCACCCTACAGTAGGGCCTGCTCTCCTCCTTCTCCCTACAGTAGGGCCTGCTCCCCTCCTTCTCCCTACAGTAAGGCCTGCTCCTCTCCTTCTCCCAACAGTAAGGCCTGCTCCCCTCCTTCTCCCTACAGTAAGGCCTGCTCCTCTCCTTCTCCCTACAGTAAGGCCTGCTCCCCTCCTTCTCCCTACAGTAAGGCCTGTTCCCCTCCTTCTCCCTACAGTAAGGCCTGCTCCCCTCCTTCTCCCAACAGTAAGGCCTGCTCCCCTCCTTCTCCCAACAGTATGGCCTGCTCCTCTCCTTCTCCCGACAGTAGGGCCTGCTCCCCTCCTTCTCCCTACAGTAAGGCCTGCTCCCCTCCTTCTCCCAACAGTAAGGCCTGCTCCCCTCCTTCTCCCAACAGTAAGGCCTGCTCCGCTCCTTCTCCCAACAGAGTGCCTGCTCCTCTCCTTCTCCCTACAGTAGGGCCTGCTCCCCTCCTTCTCCCAACAGTAGGGCCTGCTCCGCTCCTTCTCCCAACAGTAGGGCCTGCTCCCCTCCTTCTCCCTACAGTAGGGCCTGCTCCCCTCCTTCTCCCAACAGTAAGGCCTGCTCCTCTCCTTCTCCCGACAGTAGGGCCTGCTCCCCTCCTTCTCCCAACAGTAAGGCCTGCTCCTCTCCTTCTCCCGACAGTAATTCCTGCTCCTCTCCTTCTCCCGACAGTAAGGCCTGCTCCTTCTCCCTACAGTATGGCCTGCTCCCCTCCTTCACCCTACAGTAGGGCCTGCTCCCCTCCTTCTCCCTACAGTAGGCCCTGCTCCGCTCCTTCTCCCAACAGTAGGGCCTGCTCCGCTCCTTCTCCCAACAGTAGGGCCTGCTCACCTCCTTCTCCCTACAGCAGGGCCTGCTCCGCTCCTTCTCCCAACAGTAGGGCCTGCTCCCCTCCTTCTCCCTACAGCAGGGCCTGCTCCGCTCCTTCTCGCAACAGTAGGGCCTGCTCCCCTCCTTCTCCCTACAGTAGGGCCTGCTCCCTTCCTTCTCCCAACAGTAAGGTCTGCTCCCCTCCTTCTCCCAACAGTAGGGCCTGCTCCCCTCCTTCTCCCAACAGTAAGGCCTGCTCCCCTCCTTCTCCCTACAGTAGGGCCTGCTCCCCTCCTTCTCCCTACAGTAGGGCCTGCTCCGCTCCTTCTCCCTACAGTAGGGCCTGCTCCCCTCCATCTCCCTACAGTAGGGCCTGCTACCCTCCTTCTCCCAACAGTAAGACCTGCTCCTCTCCTTCTCCCGACAGTAGGGCCTGCTCCTCTCCTTCTCCCGACAGTAGGGCCTGCTCCCCTCTCCTAACAGTAGGGCCTGCTCCCCTCTCCTGACAGTAGGGCCTGCTCCCCTCCCCTGACAGTAGGGCCTGCTCCCCTCTCCTGACAGTAGGGCCTGCTCCCCTCTCCTGACAGTAGGGCCTGCTCCCCTCCCCTGACAGTAGGGCCTGCTCCCCTCCCCTGACAGTAGGGCCTGCTCCCCTCCCCTGACAGTAGGGCCTGCTCCCCTCCCCTGACAGTAGGGCCTGCTCCCCTCCCCTGACAGTAGGGCCTGCTCCCCTCTCCTGACAGTAGGGCCTGCTCCCCTCCTTCTCCCTACAGTAAGGCCTGCTCCCCTCCTTCTCCCAACAGTAAGGCCTGCTCCCCTCCTTCTCCCAACAGTAAGGCCTGCTCCGCTCCTTCTCCCAACAGTAGGGCCTGCTCCCCTCCTTCTCCCAACAGTAGGGCCTGCTCCGCTCCTTCTCCCAACAGTAGGGCCTGCTCCCCTCCTTCTCCCTACAGTAGGGCCTGCTCCCCTCCTTCTCCCAACAGTAAGCCCTGCTCCTCTCCTTCTCCCGACAGTAGGACCTGCTCCCCTCCTTCTCCCAACAGTAAGGCCTGCTCCTCTCCTTCTCCCGACAGTAGGGCCTGCTCCTCTCCTTCTCCCGACAGTAAGGCCTGCTCCTTCTCCCTACAGTAGGGCCTGCTCCCCTCCTTCACCCTACAGTAGGGCCTGCTCCCCTCCTTCACCCTACAGTAGGGCCTGCTCCCCTCCTTCTCCCAACAGTAAGGCCTGCTCCTCTCCTTCTCCCGACAGTAGGGCCTGCTCCTCTCCTTCTCCCGACAGTAAGGCCTGCTCCTTCTCCCTACAGTAGGGCCTGCTCCCCTCCTTCACCCTACAGTAGGGCCTGCTCCCCTCCTTCTCCCTACAGTAGGGCCTGCTCCCCTCCTTCTCCCTACAGTAAGGCCTGCTCCTCTCCTTCTCCCAAAAGTAAGGCCTGCTCCCCTCCTTCTCCCTACAGTAAGGCCTGCTCCTCTCCTTCTCCCTACAGTAAGGCCTGCTCCCCTCCTTCTCCCTACAGTAGGGCCTGCTCCCCTCCTTCTCCCTACAGTAAGGCCTGCTCCCCTCCTTCTCCCAACAGTAAGGCCTGCTCCCCTCCTTCTCCCAACAGTATGGCCTGCTCCTCTCCTTCTCCCGACAGTAGGGCCTGCTCCCCTCCTTCTCCCTACAGTAAGGCCTGCTCCCCTCCTTCTCCCAACAGTAAGGCCTGCTCCCCTCCTTCTCCCAACAGTAAGGCCTGCTCCGCTCCTTCTCCCAACAGAGGGCCTGCTCCTCTCCTTCTCCCTACAGTAGGGCCTGCTCCCCTCCTTCTCCCAACAGTAGGGCCTGCTCCGCTCCTTCTCCCAACAGTAGGGCCTGCTCCCCTCCTTCTCCCTACAGTAGGGCCTGCTCCCCTCCTTCTCCCAACAGTAAGGCCTGCTCCTCTCCTTCTCCCGACAGTAATTCCTGCTCCTCTCCTTCTCCCGACAGTAAGGCCTGCTCCTTCTCCCTACAGTAGGGCCTGCTCCCCTCCTTCACCCTACAGTAGGGCCTGCTCCCCTCCTTCTCCCTACAGTAGGCCCTGCTCCGCTCCTTCTCCCAACAGTAGGGCCTGCTCCGCTCCTTCTCCCAACAGTAGGGCCTGCTCACCTCCTTCTCCCTACAGCAGGGCCTGCTCCGCTCCTTCTCCCAACAGTAGGGCCTGCTCCCCTCCTTCTCCCTACAGCAGGGCCTGCTCCGCTCCTTCTCGCAACAGTAGGGCCTGCTCCCCTCCTTCTCCCTACAGTAGGGCCTGCTCCCCTCCTTCTCCCAACAGTAAGGTCTGCTCCCCTCCTTCTCCCAACAGTAGGGCCTGCTCCCCTCCTTCTCCCAACAGTAAGGCCTGCTCCCCTCCTTCTCCCTACAGTAGGGCCTGCTCCCCTCCTTCTCCCTACAGCAGGGCCTGCTCCGCTCCTTCTCCCTACAGCAGGGCCTGCTCCGCTCCTTCTCCCTACAATAGGGCCTGCTCCCCTCCTCACTACAGTAGGGCCTGCTACCCTCCTTCTCCCAACAGTAAGGCCTGCTCCGCTCCTTCTCCCTACAGTAGGGCCTGCTCCGCTCCTTCTCCCAACAGTAGGGCCTGCTCCCCTCCTTCTCCCTACAGCAGGGCCTGCTCCCCTCCTTCTCCCAACAGAGGGCCTGCTCCCCTCCTTCTCCCGACAGTAGGGCCTGCTCCCCTCTCCTGACAGTAGGGCCTGCTCCCCTCTCCTGACAGTAGGGCCTGCTCCCCTCCCCTGACAGTAGGGCCTGCTCCCCTCCCCTGACAGTAGGGCCTGCTCCCCTCTCCTGACAGTAGGGCCTGCTCCCCTCTCCTGACAGTAGGGCCTGCTCCCCTCCCCTGACAGTAGGGCCTGCTCCCCTCCCCTGACAGTAGGGCCTGCTCCCCTCCCCTGACAGTAGGGCCTGCTCCCCTCCCCTGACAGTAGGGCCTGCTCCCCTCCCCTGACAGTAGGGCCTGCTCCCCTCCCCTGACAGTAGGGCCTGCTCCCCTCCTTCTCCCTACAGTAAGGCCTGCTCCCCTCCTTCTCCCAACAGTAAGGCCTGTTCCCCTCCTTCTCCCAACAGTAAGGCCTGCTCCGCTCCTTCTCCCAACAGTAGGGCCTGCTCCCCTCCTTCTCCCTACAGTAGGGCCTGCTCCCCTCCTTCTCCCAACAGTAAGGCCTGCTCCTCTCCTTCTCCTGACAGTAGGACCTGCTCCCCTCCTTCTCCCAACAGTAAGGCCTGCTCCTCTCCTTCTCCCGACAGTAGGGCCTGCTCCTCTCCTTCTCCCGACAGTAGGGCCTGCTCCTTCTCCCTACAGTAGGGCCTGCTCCCCTCCTTCACCCTACAGTAGGGCCTGCTCCCCTCCTTCACCCTACAGTAGGGCCTGCTCCCCTCCTTCTCCCTACAGTAGGGCCTGCTCCCCTCCTTCTCCCTACAGTAGGGCCTGCTCCCCTCCTTCTCCCTACAGTAAGGCCTGCTCCCCTCCTTCTCCCAACAGTATGGCCTGCTCCTCTCCTTCTCCCGACAGTAGGGACTGCTCCCCTCCTTCTCCCTACAGTAAGGCCTGCTCCCCTCCTTCTCCCAACAGTAAGGCCTGTGATGACTTCTCCCAACAGTAAGGCCTGCTCCTCTCCTTCTCCCAACAGAGGGCCTGCTCCCCTCCTTCTCCCTACAGTAGGGCCTGCTCCCCTCCTTCTCCCAACAGTAAGGCCTGCTCCCCTCCTTCTCCCTACAGTAAGGCCTGCTCCTCTCCTTCTCCCTACAGTAAGGCCTGCTCCCCTCCTTCTCCCTACAGTAGGGCCTGCTCCCCTCCTTCTCCCTACAGTAAGGCCTGCTCCCCTCCTTCTCCCAACAGTATGGCCTGCTCCTCTCCTTCTCCCGACAGTAGGGCCTGCTCCCCTCCTTCTCCCTACAGTAAGGCCTGCTCCCCTCCTTCTCCCAACAGTAAGGCCTGTGATGACTTCTCCCAACAGTAAGGCCTGCTCCGCTCCTTCTCCCAACAGAGGGCCTGCTCCTCTCCTTCTCCCTACAGTAGGGCCTGCTCCCCTCCTTCTCCCAACAGTAGGGCCTGCTCCCCTCCTTCTCCCTACAGTAGGGCCTGCTCCCCTCCTTCTCCCAACAGTAGGGCCTGCTCCCCTCCTTCTCCCTACAGTAGGGCCTGCTCCCCTCCTTCTCCCAACAGTAGGGCCTGCTCCCCTCCTTCTCCCTACAGTAGGGCCTGCTCCCCTCCTTCTCCCAACAGTAAGGCCTGTGATGACTTCTCCCAACAGTATGGCCAACAACCTGTGATGGCCTCCTTAGACAGAGATGGCCAACAACCTGTGATGGCCTCCTTAGACAGAGATGGCCGACAACCTGTGATGGCCTCCTTAGACAGAGATGGCCAACAACCTGTAGTGGCCTCCTTAGACAGAGATGGCCAACAACCTGTAGTGGCCTCCTTAGACAGAGATGGCCAACAACCTGTGATGGCCTCCTTAGACAGAGATGGCCAACAACTTGTGATGGCCTCCTTAGACAGAGATGGCCAACAACCTGTAGTGGCCTCCTTAGACAGAGATGGCCAACAACCTGTAGTGGCCTCCTTAGACAGAGATGGCCAACAACTTGTGATGGCCTCCTTAGACAGAGATGGCCGACAACCTGTGATGGCCTCCTTAGACAGAGATGGCCAACAACCTGTAGTGGCCTCCTTAGACAGAGATGGCCGACAACCTGTGATGGCCTCCTTAGACAGAGATGGCCGACAACCTGTGATGGCCTCCTTAGACAGAGATGGCCAACAACCTGTAGTGGCCTCCTTAGACAGAGATGGCCAACAACCTGTGATGGCCTCCTTAGACAGAGATGGCCAACAACCTGTGATGGCCTCCTTAGACAGAGATGGCCGACAACCTGTGATGGCCTCCTTAGACAGAGATGGCCGACAACCTGTGATGGCCTCCTTAGACATTAGACACACACACACACTCTGACCTCTTCACTGCCTCAGTCAAACATACAGCAGTTGGAGGGAGAGTACTCCTGTTTCAGTAGATGCTAATGTACTGTAATGTTGTTATACAAATCCATTCAAAGTAGCACAAAGCCCAGCTCGTGTTTCAGACTGGGTTGATCCCTCCAGCCTCACAGCTCGTGTTTCAGACTGGGTTGACCCCTCAGCCTAACAGCTCGTGTTTCAGACTAGGTTGATCCCTCAGCCTCACAGCTCGTGTTTCAGACTGGGTTGATCCCTCAGCCTCACAGCTCGTGTTTCAGACTAGGTTGATCCCTCAGCCTCACAGCTCGTGTTTCAGACTAGGTTGATCCCTCAGCATCACAGCTCGTGTTTCAGACTAGGTTGATCCCTCAGCCTCACAGCTCGTGTTTCAGACTAGGTTGATCCCTCAGCCTCACAGCTCGTGTTTCAGACTAGGTTGATCCCTCAGCCTCACAGCTCGTGTTTCAGACTGGGTTGATCCCTCAGCCTCACAGCTCGTGTTTCAGACTAGGTTGACCCCTCAGCCTCACAGCTCGTGTTTCAGACTAGGTTGATCCCTCAGCCTCACAGCTCGTGTTTCAGACTAGGTTGATCCCTCAGCCTCACAGCTCGTGTTTCAGACTAGGTTGATCCCTCAGCCTCACAGCTCGTGTTTCAGACTGGGTTGATCCTTCAGCCTCACAGCTCGTGTTTCAGACTAGGTTGACCCCTCAGCCTCACAGCTCGTGTTTCAGACTAGGTTGACCCCTCAGCCTCACAGCTCGTGTTTCAGACTAGGTTGATCCCTCAGCATCACAGCTCGTGTTTCAGACTGGGTTGATCCCTCAGCCTCACAGCTCGTGTTTCAGACTAGGTTGATCCCTCAGCCTCACAGCTCGTGTTTCAGACTAGGTTGATCCCTCAGCCTCACAGCTCGTGTTTCAGACTAGGTTGATCCCTCAGCCTCACAGCTCGTGTTTCAGACTAGGTTGATCCCTCAGCCTCACAGCTCGTGTTTCAGACTAGGTTGATCCCTCAGCCTCACAGCTCGTGTTTCAGACTGGGTTGATCCCTCAGCCTCACAGCTCGTGTTTCAGACTAGGTTGACCCCTCAGCCTCACAGCTCCCGTTTCAGACTAGGTTGACCTCTCAGCCTCACAGCTTGTGTTTCAGACTGGGTTGATCCCTCAGCCTCACAGCTCATGTTTCAGACTAGGTTGATCCCTCAGCCTCACAGCTAGTGTTTCAGACTAGGTTGATCCCTTAGCCTCACAGCTCGTGTTTCAGACTGGGTTGATCCCTCAGCCTCACAGCTCGTGTTTCAGACTGGGTTGATCCCTCAGCCTCACAGCTCGTGTTTCAGACTAGGTTGATCCCTCAGCCTCACAGCTCGTGTTTCAGACTGGGTTGATCCCTCAGCCTCACAGCTCGTGTTTCAGACTGGGTTGATCCCTCAGCCTCACAGCTCGTGTTTCAGACTAGGTTGATCCCTCAGCCTCACAGCTCGTGTTTCAGACTAGGTTGATCCCTCAGCCTCACAGCTCGTGTTTCAGACTGGGTTGATCCCTCAGCCTCACAGCTCGTGTTTCAGACTGGGTTGATCCCTCAGGCGCACAGCTTGTGTTTCAGACTAGGTTGACCCCTCAGCCTCACAGCTCGTGTTTCAGACTAGGTTGATCCCTCAGACTCACAGCTTGTGTTTCAGACTAGGTTGACCCCTCAGCCTCACAGCTCGTGTTTCAGACTAGGTTGATCCCTCAGCCTCACAGCTCGTGTTTCAGACTGGGTTGATCCCTCAGCCTCACAGCTCGTGTTTAAGACTGGGAAGACCTCTCAGCCTCACAGCTCCTGTTTCAGACTAGGTTGACCTCTCAGCCTCACAGCTCCCGTTACAGACTAGGTTGACCCCTCAGCCTCACAGCTCGTGTTTCAGACTAGGTTGACCTCTCAGCCTCACAGCTCGTGTTTCAGACTAGGTTGATCCCTCAGCCTCAAAGCTCGTGTTTCAGACTAGGTTGATCCCTCAGCCTCACAGCTCGTGTTTCAGACTGGGTTGATCCCTCAGGCGCACAGCTTGTGTTTCAGACTAGGTTGACCCCTCAGCCTCACAGCTCGTGTTTCAGACTAGGTTGATCCCTCAGCCTCACAGCTTGTGTTTCAGACTAGGTTGACCCCTCAGCCTCACAGCTCGTGTTTCAGACTAGGTTGATCCCTCAGCCTCACAGCTCGTGTTTCAGACTAGGTTGACCCCTCAGCCTCACAGCTCGTGTTTCAGACTGGGTTGACCTCTCAGCCTCACAGCTCCCGTTTCAGACTAGGTTGACCCCTCAGCCTCACAGCTCCCATTTCAGACTAGGTTGACCCCTCAGCCTCACAGCTCCTGTTTCAGACTAGGTTGACCTCGCCTCACAGAGTAGGACCCTTGGTCCATGTCTGTTTGTATTTAATATCCAACTCCTAGTCATGTTTGGGATGACAATGACCACAGGAGTTGGCAAGACAGCACAAGCTGATCTGGGACCAGACTAGTCTTATTGACCCCAATGGCAATAGGAGTTGGCTAGACAGCACGAACTGATCTGGGACCAGACTAGTCTTATTGACCCCAATGGCAATTGGAGTTGGCTAGACAGCACAAACAGATCTGGGACCAGACTAGTCTTATTGACCCCAATGGCAATAGGAGTTGGCTAGACAGCACGAACTGATCTGGGACCAGACTAGTCTTATTGACCCCAATGGCAATAGGAGTTGGCTAGACAGCACGAACTGATCTGGGACCAGACTAGTCTTATTGACCCCAATGGCAATTGGAGTTGGCTAGACAGCACAAACAGATCTGGGACCAGACTAGTCTTATTGACCCCAATGGCAATAGGAGTTGGCTAGACAGCACGAACTGATCTGGGACCAGACTAGTCTTATTGACCCCAATGGCAATAGGAGTTGGCTAGACAGCACAAACAGATCTGGGACCAGACTAGTCTTATTGACCCCAATGGCAATAGGAGTTGGCTAGACAGCACAAACAGATCTGGGACCAGACTAGTCTTATTGACCTCAATGGCAATAGGAGTTGGCTAGACAGCACGAACTGATCTGGGACCAGACTAGTCTTATTGAACCCAATGGCAATAGGAGTTGGCTAGACAGCACAAACAGATCTGGGACCAGACTAGTCTTATTGACCCCAATGGCAATAGGAGTTAGCTAGACAGCACAAACAGATCTGGGACCAGACTAGTCTTATTGAACCCAATGGCAATAGGAGTTGGCTAGACAGCACAAACAGATCTGGGACCAGACTAGTCTTATTGAACCCAATGGCAATAGGAGTTGGCTAGACAGCACAAACAGATCTGGGACCAGACTAGTCTTATTGAACCCAATGACTATAGCACTTGGCAAGACAGCACGAACAGACCTGGGACCGGGCTAGTCTTATTGACCACAATGGCAATAGGAGTTGGATAGACAGCACAAACAGATCTGGGACCAGACTAGTCTTATTGAACCCAATGGCAATAGGAGTTGGCTAGACAGCACAAACAGATCTGGGATCAGACTAGTCTTATTGAACCCAATGACTATAGCAGTTGGCAAGACAGCACGAACAGACCTGGGACCAGGCTAGTCTTATTGAACCCAATAACCATAGCAGTTGGCAAGACAGCACGAACAGATCTTGGACCGGGCTAGTCTTATTGAACCCAATAACCATAGCAGTTGGCAAGACAGCACGAACAGATCTTGGACCAGGCTGGAGAACTAGGATCATACTGTAAAAAATCAGCCACATATAACCTACATTATATTTAAGCACCGAGGCACGAGGTGGTGTGGAATACGGCCAATATACCACGGCTAAGGCCTGTGCTTAGATTTAAGCACCGAGGCACGAGGTGGTGTGGAATACGGCCAATATACCACGGCTAAGGCCTGTGCTTAGATTTAAGCACCGAGGCACGAGGTGCTGTGGAATACGGCCAATATACCACGGCTAAGGCCTGTGCTTAGAAACATCGTCGAGGACCCCCGAAGTGACGTATTTCTATTCCACTAGTTCCTAACATAAATAAAACAGTAAAAAAATGTTTAATAAATACCGTCATACGTGTGGTTTACTGTCTGAAATGCCACGGCTTTCAGCCAATCAGCATCCAGGACCTTAACTGCTATTAATATTTAATTTATAATACTTAACTACCATACAGTACTATACAATATCACTTTATAGTAAGCCTCACGGGGGATAATAAGCTACCAACTGACACGGTCAATTAAGTAGAGCTGCTTTCAAACTAATTCCACGTGGTTGAGTGATTCAGATGAAATGTAGCTCTATTGTTACGCTTTTCTTCAAGCTGTCTGAAGTGATAAAGTGGCACCTGTAGAGCAGTGCAATGAATACGTTACGTCGCGGATGCCTCGGACGTTTATTGACTAAATAGCGGAATAATATACATTTATTTAAATGTAGAGAGAGACACAGAGAGGAAGAGGAAGTGAATAAAAATAAAGATGACACTATTTTAAAAAGCACAAAACACTAACAACAATTTATTTAAAAAACACAGAACACAAACTATACTATATTTAAAACACTTCCCACCCACCCAGGCTATATCCATCTTCCCAGCCAACCAGGCTATATCCATCTTCCCACCCACCCAGGCTGTATCCATCTTCCCACCCACCCAGGCTGTATCCATCTTCCCACCCACCCAGGCTGTATCCATCTTCCCAGCCACCCAGGCTGTATCCATCTTCCCAGCCAACCAGGCTGTATCCATCTTCCCACCCACCCAGGCTGTATCCATCTTCCCAGCCAACCAGGCTGTATCCATCTTCCCACCCACCCAGGGTGTATCCATCTTCCCACCCACCCAGGCTGTATCCATCTTCCCACCCACCCAGGCTGTATCCATCTTCCCAGCCAACCAGGCTGTATCCATCTTCCCACCCACCCAGGCTGTATCCATCTTCCCATCCACCCAGGCTATATCCATCTTCCCAGCCACCCAGGCTGTATCCATCTTCCCACCCAGGCTATATCCATCTTCCCAGCCACCCAGGCTGTATCCATCTTCCCACCCAGGCTGTATCCATCTTCCCACCCACCCAGGCTGTATCCATCTTCCCACCCACCCAGGCTGTATCCATCTTCCCACCCAGGCTGTATCCATCTTCCCACCCACCCAGGCTGTATCCATCTTCCCAGCCAACCAGGCTGTATCCATCTTCCCAGCCAACCAGGCTGTATCCATCTTCCCACCCAGGCTGTATCCATCTTCCCACCCACCCAGGCTGTATCCATCTTCCCAGCCACCCAGGCTGTATCCATCTTCCCAGCCACCCAGGCTGTATCCATCTTCCCACCCAGGCTGTATCCATCTTCCCACCCAGGCTGTATCCATCTTCCCACCCACCCAGGCTATATCCATCTTCCCACCCACCCAGGCTGTATCCATCTTCCCAGCCACCCAGGCTGTATCCATCTTCCCAGCCACCCAGGCTGTATCCATCTTCCCACCCAGGCTGTATCCATCTTCCCAGCCACCCAGGCTGTATCCATCTTCCCACCCACCCAGGCTGTATCCATCTTCCCATCCACCCAGGCTATATCCATCTTCCCACCCACCCAGGCTGTATCCATCTTCCCATCCACCCAGGCTATATCCATCTTCCCACCCACCCAGGCTGTATCCATCTTCCCACCCACCCAGGCTGTATCCATCTTCCCAGCCACCCAGGGTGTATCCATCTTCCCACCCACCCAGGCTGTATCCATCTTCCCACCCAGGCTGTATCCATCTTCCCAGCCACCCAGGGTGTATCCATCTTCCCACCCACCCAGGCTGTATCCATCTTCCCACCCAGGCTGTATCCATCTTCCCACCCAGGCTGTATCCATCTTCCCAGCCACCCAGGCTGTATCCATCTTCCCACCCAGGCTGTATCCATCTTCCCACCCACCCAGGCTGTATCCATCTTCCCACCCAGGCTGTATCCATCTTCCCAGCCAACCAGGCTGTATCCATCTTCCCAGCCACCCAGGCTATATCCATCTTCCCACCCACCCAGGCTGTATCCATCTTCCCACCCAGGCTGTATCCATCTTCCCACCCACCCAGGCTGTATCCATCTTCCCAGCCAACCAGGCTATATCCATCTTCCCACCCACCCAGGCTGTATCCATCTTCCCAGCCAACCAGGCTATATCCATCTTCCCAGCCACCCAGGCTGTATCCATCTTCCCACCCACCCAGGCTGTATCCATCTTCCCACCCACCCAGGCTGTATCCATCTTCCCAGCCACCCAGGCTGTATCCATCTTCCCACCCAGGCTGTATCCATCTTCCCACCCACCCAGGCTGTATCCATCTTCCCACCCAGGCTATATCCATCTTCCCACCCACCCAGGCTGTATCCATCTTCCCACCCACCCAGGCTGTATCCATCTTCCCAGCCACCCAGGCTATATCCATCTTCCTTCCTTCTCCCAACAGTAAGGCCTGCTCCCCTCCTTCTCCCAACAGTAGGGCCTGCTCCCCTCCTTCTCCCTACAGTAGGGCCTGCTCCTCTCCTTCTCCCAACAGTAGGGCCTGCTCCCCTCCTTCTCCCAACAGTAGGGCCTGCTCTGCTCCTTCTCCCTACAGTAGGGCCTGCTCCCCTCCTTCTCCCTACAGTAGGGCCTGCTCCCCTCCTTCTCCCTACAGTAGGGCCTGCTCCTCTCCTTCTCCCAACAGTAGGGCCTGCTCCCCTCCTTCTCCCTACAGTAGGGCCTGCTCCTCTCCTTCTCCCAACAGTAGGGCCTGCTCCCCTCCTTCTCCCAACAGTAGGGCCTGCTCTGCTCCTTCTCCCTACAGTAGGGCCTGCTCCCCTCCTTCTCCCTACAGTAGGGCCTGCTCCCCTCCTTCTCCCAACAGTAGGGCCTGCTCCCCTCCTTCTCCCTACAGTAGGGCCTGCTCCCCTCCTTCTCCCTACAGTAGGGCCTGCTCCTCTCCTTCTCCCTACAGTAAGGCCTGCTCTTCTCCTTCTCCCTACAGTAGGGCCTGCTCCGCTCCTTCTCCCAACAGTAGGGCCTGCTCCGCTCCTTCTCCCAACAGTAGGGCCTGCTCCGCTCCTTCTCCCAACAGTAGGGCCTGCTCCCCTCCTTCTCCCTACAGCAGGGCCTGCTCCGCTCCTTCTCCCAACAGTAAGGCCTGCTCCTCTCCTTCTCCCAACAGTAAGGCCTGCTCCCCTCCTTCTCCCTACAGTAGGGCCTGCTCCCCTCCTTCTCCCTACAGCAGGGCCTGCTCCGCTCCTTCTCCCAACAGTAGGGCCTGCTCCTCTCCTTCTCCCAACAGTAGGGCCTGCTTTCCTCCTTCTCCCAACAGTAGGGCCTGCTCCGCTCCTTCTCCCAACAGTATGGCCTGCTCCGCTCCTTCTCCCTACAGTCGGGCCTGCTCCCCTCCTTCTCCCAACAGTAGGGCCTGCTCCCCTCCTTCTCCCTACAGTAGGGCCTGCTCCCCTCCTTCTCCCTACAGCAGGGCCTGCTCCCCTCCTTCTCCCAACAGTAGGGCCTGCTCCCCTCCTTCTCCCAACAGTAGGGCCTGCTCCCCTCCTTCTCCCTACAGTAGGGCCTGCTCCTTCTCCCTACAGTAGGGCCTGCTCCCCTCCTTCTCCCAACAGTAGGGCCTGCTCCGCTCCTTCTCCCTACAGTAGGGCCTGCTCCTTCTCCCTACAGTAAGGCCTGCTCCCCTCCTTCTCCCAACAGTAAGGCCTGCTCCCCTCCTTTTCCCAACAGTAAGGCCTGCTCCTCTCCTCCTCCCGACAGTAAGGCCTGCTCCCCTCCTTCTCCCTACAGTAGGGCCTGCTCCCCTCCTTCTCCCTACAGTAAGGCCTGCTCCCCTCCTTCTCCCAACAGTAAGGCCTGCTCCCCTCCTTCTCCCAACAGTAAGGCCTGCTCCCCTCCTTCTCCCATCAGTAAGGCCTGCTCCTCTCCTTCTCCCGACAGTAAGGCCTGCTCCTCTCCTTCTCCCGACAGTAAGGCCTGCTCCCCTCCTTCTCCCTACAGTAAGTCCTGCTCCCCTCCTTCTCCCTAAAGTAAGGCCTGCTCCTCTCCTTCTCCCGACAGTAAGGCCTGCTCCTCTCCTTCTCCCTACAGTAGGCCCTGCTCCCCTCCTTCTCCCTACAGTAAGGCCTGCTCCCCTCCTTCTCCCTACAGTGAGGCCTGCTCCCCTCCTTCTCCCAACAGTAGGGCCTGCTCCGCTCCTTCTCCCAACAGTAGGGCCTGCCCTCCTTCTCCAACAGTAGGGCCTGCTCCCCTCCTTCTCCCAACAGTAGGGCCTGCTCCCCTCCTTCTCCCTACAGTAGGGCCTGCTCCCCTCCTTTTCCCTACAGTAGGCCCTGCTCCGCTCCTTCTCCCAACAGTAGGGCCTGCTCCCCTCCTTCTCCCTACAGTAGGGCCTGCTCCGCTCCTTCTCCCTACAGTAGGGCCTGCTCCCCTCCTTCTCCCTACAGTAGGGCCTGCTCCTTCTCCCAACAGTAGGGCCTGCTCCCCTCCTTCTCCCTACAGTAGGGCCTGCTCCCCTCCTTCTCCCTACAGTAGGGCCTGCTCCCCTCCTTCTCCCTACAGTAGGGCCTGCTCCCCTCCTTCTCCCATCAGTAAGGCCTGCTCCTCTCCTTCTCCCGACAGTAAGGGAAGTCCCCCCCCCCAATTGTACAAAATAACATGGCAAGTTATTGGCACCGAGCGCAGCATATACACGATGGACAAATACACTACTTCTGGCGGTGTTTCATCCAAAGTTGATGGCAAATGCCATGCTGCAAATGAGCTGTGTAACACTCCAAAATTCCTATAGTGGGCGAGTTTGTTCTATCGAAATTTTTCATAGGCCTTTTGTAACGCAAGTCAAGACCCAAGAGTAAAATTTTGAGATTTTGAAAGTTTTGGCAAAAACTTATCACCCCCTTAAAAAGTGCTTTCTGGACCGTTTTTCGAAATTCTTTCGAGTTTTATGTCAATTACACATGTGTAAGAACTGTATGAAAATACTTTTGTCAAATTTTCTTAACATAATTTTTTTGAAATTTTTATTTGTACTTAAGAAATATGTTTTGTGCATTTGGAATGTGATTTCATAGGAAGTCAAAAGTCAAAAGTCAAAAATGTCAAAAATGTGGAAAAAACGTATCACCCCCTTAAAAAAAGTGCTTTCTGGACCGTTTTTCGAAATTCTTTCGAGTTTTATGTCAATTACACATGTGTAAGAACTGTATGAAAATACTTTTGTCAAATTTTATTAACAATTTTTTTGAAATTTTTATTTGTACTTAAGAAATATGTTTTGTGCATTTGGAATGTGAATTCATAGGAAGTCAAAAGTCAAAAGTCAAAAATGTCAAATTTGGAAAAAAACGTATCACCCCCTTTAAAAAAGTGCTTTCTGGACCGTTTTTCGAAATTCTTTCGAGTTTTATGTCAATTACACATGTGTAAGAACTGTATGAAAGTACTTTAGTCACATTTTATTATCATAATTTTTATAAATGTTTACTTGTACTTAAGGAATATGTTTTGTGCATTTGGAATGTGATTTCATAGGAAGTCAAAAATGTCAAAAATGTGGAAAAAACGTATCACCCCCTTCATAGTCGAAAATAACATTTTTTTTTAAAGGCCAAAATGAAGCATTTAAAACTGTATTGAAAATCGTGCGTGGTAACCCAAAACATGAAACAGAATATTTATTTACTTTTTTTGAAAACCTCCATAAATCACTCAGGCCAGCACCCATTGATTTTTGCCCGTAGTATAGTGCTCCCAGAGCGGGTATTGAAGTCTGGATCCCCCCTAAAAGCATTTAAGGCTCTGTGTGTCTTTAAGCACCATA
>NW_024059852.1:159871-249999 GCF_016432855.1 Salvelinus namaycush | reverse complement strand
AACACCACTACAGCATAACAACACTACAGTATAACACCACTACAGCATAACAGTACTACAGCATACCACCACTACAGTATAACACCACTACAGCATAACACCACTACAGCATAACACCACAACGGCATAACACCACTACAGCATAACACCACTACAGCATAACACCACTACAGTATAACACCACTACAGTATAACACCACTACAGTATAACACCACTACAGTATAACACCACTACAGTATAACACCACTACAGTATAACACCACTACAGTATAACACCACTACAGCATAACCCCACTACAGCATAACCCCACTACAGCATAACCCCACTACAGCATAACACCACTACACCATAACATAACAACAGCATAACACCACTACAGCATAACACCACTACATTATAACACCACTACAGTATAACACCACTACAGCATAACACCACTACAGCATAACACCACTACAGCATAACACCACTACATTATAACACCACTACAGTACAACACAACTACAGTATAACACCACTACAGTATAACACCACTAAAGTATAACACCACTACAGCATAACACCACTACAGCATAACACCATAACACCACTACAGCATAACACCACTACAGTATAACACCACTACAGTATAACACCACTACAGTATACCACCACTACAGCATAACACCACTACAGCATAACACTACTACAACATAACATTACTACATTATAACACCACTACAGCATACCACCACTACAGCATACCACCACTACAGTATAACACCACTACAGTATTCCACCACTACAGCATAACACCACTACAGTATAACACCACTACAGTATAACACCACTAAAGCATAACACCACAACAGCATAACACCACTACAGTATAACACCACTACAGTATAACACCACTACAGTATAACACCACTACAGCATAACACCACTACAGCATACCGCCACTACAGTATAACACCACTACAGTATAACAACACTACAGTATAACACCACTACAGCATACCACCACTACAGTATAATACCACTACAGCATAACACCACTACAGCATAACACCACTACAGTATAACACCACTACAGTATAACACCACTACAGCATAACACCACTACAGTATAACACCACTACAGCATAACACCACTACAGTATAACACCACTACAGCATACCACCACTACAACATAACACAACAACAGCATAACACCACTACAGCATAACACCACTACAGTATAACACCACTACAGTATAACACCACTACAGCATAACCCCACTACAGCATAACCCCACTACAGCATAACACCACAACATAACAACACCACAACATAACAACAGCATAACACCACTACAGCATAACACCACTACAGAATAACACCACTACAGTACAACACAACTACAGTATAACACCACTACAGCATAACACCACTACAGTATAACACCACTACAGTATAACACCACTAAAGTATAACACCACTACAGCATAACACCACTACAGCATAACACCACTACAGTATAACACCACTACAGCATAACACCACTACAGCATACCACCACTACAGCATACCACCAATACAGCATACCACCACTACAGTATAACACCACTACAGCATAACACCACTACAGTATAACACCACTACAGCATAACACCACTACAGCATAACATTACTACAGCATACCACCACTACAGCATACCACCACTACAGCATACCACCACTACAGCATAACACCACTACAGCGTAACACCAATACACTATAACACCACTACAGCATAACACCACTACAGCGTAACACCACTACAGCGTAACACCACTACACTATAACACCACTACACTATAACACCACTACAGTATAACACCACTACAGCATAACACCACTACAGCATAACACCACTACAGCATAACACCACTACAGTAAAACACCACTACAGTAAAACACCACTACAGCATAACACCGCTACAGCGTAACACCACTACAGTATAACACCACTACAGTATAACACCACTACAGCATAACACCACTACAGTATAACACCACTACAGTATAACACCACTACAGTATAACACCACTAAAGCATAACACCACTACAGCGTAATACCCCTATGGCGTAACACCACTACGGTATCACACTACTACACTATAACACCAATACAGTATAACACCAATACACTATAACCAATACACTATAACACCACAACAGAAAAACACCACTACAGTATAACACCACTACAGCGTAACACCAATACACTATAACACCACTACAGCATAACACCACTACATCATAACACCACTACAGCGTAACACCACTACACTATAACACCACTACAGTATAACACCACTACAGCATAACACCACTACAGCATAACACCACTACAGCATAACACCACTACAGCATAACACCACTACAGCATAACACCACTACACTATAACACCACTACAACATAACACCACTACAGCATAACAACACTACAGTATAACACCACTACAGCATAACAGTACTACAGCATACCACCACTACAGTATAACACCACTACAGCATAACACCACTACAGCATAACACCACTACAGCATAACACCACAACGGCATAACACCACTACAGTATAACACCACTACAGTATAACACCACTACAGCATACCACCACTACAGCATAACAGTACTACAGCATACCACCACTACAGCATAACACCACTACAGCATAACACCACTACAGCATAACAGTACTACAGCATACCACCACTACAGCATAACACCACTACAGCATAACACCACTACAGCATAACACCACTACAGCATAACACCACTACAGCATAACACCACTACAGCATAACACCACTACAGTATAACACCACTACAGCATAACACCACTACAGTATAACACCACTACAGTATAACACCACTACAGCATAACACCACTACAGTATAACACCACTACAGTATAACACCACTACAGTATAACACCACTACAGTATAACACCACTACAGCATAACCCCACTACAGCATAACACCACTACAGCATAACACCACTACAGCATAACACCACTACAGCATAACATAACAACAGCATAACACCACTACAGCATAACACCACTACATTATAACACCACTACAGTACAACACAACTACAGTATAACACCACTACAGTATAACACCACTAAAGTATAACACCACTACAGCATAACACCACTACAGCATAACACCATAACACCACTACAGCATAACACCACTACAGTATAACACCACTACAGTATAACACCACTACAGTATAACACCACTACAGCATAACACCACTACAGCATAACACCACTACAGTATAACACCACTACAGCATAACACCACTACAGCATACCACCACTACAGCATAACACCACTACAGCATAACACCACTACAGTATAACACCACTACAGTATAACACCACTACAGCATAACACCACTACAGCATAACACTACTACAACATAACATTACTACAGTATAACACCACTACAGCATACCACCACTACAGCATACCACCACTACAGCATAACACCACTACAGCGTAACACCAATACACTATAACACCACTACAGCATAACACCACTACAGCATAACACCACTACAGCATAACACCACTACAGCGTAACACCACTACACTATAACACCACTACAGTTTAACACCACTACAGCATAACACCACTACAGCATAACACCACTACAGCATAACACCACTACAGCATAACACCACTACAGTAAAACACCACTACAGTATAACACCACTACAGTATAACACCACTACAGTATAACACCACTACAGCATAACACCACTACAGTATAACACCACTACAGTATAACACCACTAAAGCATAACACCACTACAGCGTAATACCCCTATGGCGTAACCCCACTACGGTATCACACTACTACACTATAACACCAATACAGTATAACACCAATACACTATAACACCACAACAGCATAACACCACTACAGTGTAACACCACTACAGCGTAACACCAATAAACTATAACACCACTACAGCATAACAACACTACAGTATAACACCACTACAGCATAACAGTACTACAGCATACCACCACTACAGTATAACACCACTACAGCATAACACCACTACAGTATAACACCACTACAGTATAACACCACAACGGCATAACACCACTACAGTATAACACCACTACAGTATAACACCACTACAGCATAACACCACTACAGCATAACACCATAACACCACTACAGCATAACACCACTACAGTATAACACCACTACAGTATAACACCACTACAGCATAACACCACTACAGTATAACACCACTACAGTATAACACCACTACAGCATAACACCACTACAGCATAACACCACTACAGCATAACACCACTACAGCATAACAGTACTACAGCATACCACCAGTACAGTATAACACCACTACAGCATAACACCACTACAGCATAACAGTACTACAGCATACCACCAGTACAGTATAACACCACTACAGCATAACACCACTACAGCATAACACCACTACAGCATAACACCACTACAGCATAACACCACTACAGTATAACACCACTACAGTATAACACCACTACAGTATAACACCACTACAGTATAACACCACTACAGTATAACACCACTACAGCATAACACCACTACAGTATAACACCACTACAGTATAACACCACTACAGTATACCACCACTACAGCATAACCCCACTACAGCATAACCCCACTACAGCATAACACCACTACAGCATAACACCACTACAGCATAACACCACTACAGCATAACACCACTACAGTATAACACCACTACAGTATAACACCACTACAGCATAACATCACTACAGTATAACACCACTACAGTATAACACCACTAAAGTATAACACCACTACAGCATAACACCATAACACCACTACAGCATAACACCACTACAGTATAACACCACTACAGTATAACACCACTACAGCATAACACCACTACAGTATAACACCACTACAGTATAACACCACTACAGCATAACACCACTACAGTATAACACCACTACAGTATAACACCACTACAGCATAACACCACTACAGTATAACACCACTACAGTATAACACCACTAAAGTATAACACCACTACAGCATAACACCACTACAGCATAACACCATAACACCACTACAGCATAACACCACTACAGTATAACACCACTACAGTATAACACCACTACAGCATAACACCACTACAGTATAACACCACTACAGCATAACACCACTACAGCATACCACCACTACAGCATACCACCACTACAGTATAACACCACTACAGTATAACACCACTACAGCATAACACCACTACAGCATACCACCACTACAGCATACCACCACTACAGCATAACACCACTACAGCATAACACCACTACAGCATAACACCACTACAGTATAACACCACTAAAGTATAACACCACTACAGTATAACACCACTACAGCATAACACCACTACAGCATAACACCACTACAGCATACCACCACTACAGCATACCACCACTACAGCATACCACCACTACAGCATACCACCACTACAGTATAACACCACTACAGCATAACACCACTACAGTATAACACCACTACAGTATAACACCACTACAGCATAACACCACTACAGTATAACACCACTACAGTATACTACAGTATAACACCCCTACAGCATAACACCACTACAGCATAACACTACTACAACATAACATTACTACAGTATAACACCACTACAGCATACCACCACTACAGCATACCACCACTACAGCATAACACCACTACAGCATAACACCACTACAGTATAACACCACTACAGTATAACACCACTAAAGTATAACACCACTACAGCATAACACCACTACAGCATAACACCACTACAGCATAACACCACTACAGCATAACACCACTACAGCATAACACCACTACAGTATAACACCACTACAGCGTAACACCACTACAGCATAACACCACTACAGCATAACACCACTACAGTATAACACCCCCTCACATGCTGACCACACCTCTTGTGCACGAGCGTCCGCAGGTTGAAATATCAAAATGAACTCTGAACCATCTATATTAATTTGGGGACAGGTCGAAAAGCATTAAACATTTATGGCAATTTAGCTAGCTAGCTAAACCAATGAGGAGATGGGAGAGGGCAGCGCGTCAAGCGCCACAAATAGAACCAAGTTCTATTTTAGCGTTCTATGCAGACGTTCGTTGACGCACGTGAGAAGTGTGGGTGCAATGATTGAATAACATTTTAACATATTTTGCAGTGCTCGCACATGCCAAGGAAGGGCACCTATTGGTAGATGGGAGAGAAAAAATATATACAGACATTGAATATCCCTTTGAGCATGGTGAAGTTATTAATTACACTTTGGATGGTGTATCAATACACACAGTCACTACAAAGATATAGGCGTCCTTCCTAGCTCAGTTCCTGGAAAGGAAGGATGCCACTCAGGGATTTCACCATGAGGCCAATGGTGACTTTAAAACAGTTACATAGTGTGCTGTGATAGGAGAAAACTGAGGATGGATCAAATGACAGAGTGAAAAGAAGGAAGTAAAAAAATATTCCAAAACATGCATCCTGTTTGCAATAAGGTACTAAAGTAAAACAGCAAAAACTGTAGCAAAGAATTTAACTTTGTCCTGAATACAAAGCGTTATATATGGGACAAATGCAACACATCACTGAGTACCACTCTGTCACGATCGTCTTCTTGAACGATATTGGACCAAGGCGCAGCGTGTGCAAAATACATCTTTATTGTGGAAGAGAGAAAAAAAACACAAAAACGAACACTATACACAAACTAACAAAACAACAAACGACCGTGAAGCTAAATAACGTAAGTGCACTGACAAGCAACAAACGTTCAACATAGACAATTACCCACAAACACATGATGCCCATGGCTGCCTTAAATATTGCTCCCAACTAGAGACAATAAACCACAGCTGTCTCTAATTGAGAACCAATCTAGGCAGCCATCGACATACAAACACCTAGACAAGACATTTCCCCATTAAACCTACAAACCCCTAGACAAACCAAAACACATACTTCCCCATGTCACACCCTGACCTAACTAAAATAATAATGAAAACAAAGATAACTAAGGCCAGGGTGTGACACACTCTTTATATTGTTAAGCATGGTGGTGGCTGCATCATATTATGGGTATGCTTGTCATCGGCAAGGACTAGGGAGTTTTTTATGATAAAAGAAACGGAATAGAGCTAAGCACAGGCAACATCCTAGAGGAAAGTCTGCTTTCCAACAGACACTGGGAGATGAATTCACCTTTCATCAGGACAATAATCAAAAACACAAGGCCAAATCTACACTGAAGTTTCTTACCAAGACAACATTGAATGTTCCTGAGTGGCCTAGATACAGTTTTGATTTATCCATCGTGTAGTCTTAATATTCTGTATACTCCCCTTGTCCTAAGGGTAAAAAATGACCCGCCTTCACTAAACCCCTAAAATAAAGCAGCTTAATTGACTTTTAAACCCCAAATCTATTTTGCATGAAGAAACAACCTGTCATTCATCACAAACTTTGTGAATATCAGTGCAGAAAGACTGCATTTAATCAGTGGACACCACTCGTTTTTATTACAACACACCTGTCATAATTGTTTTCTTTACTAAAGTAGAGTTTTATTATTATTATTATTGCTAAAGGTACTGCATAAGTGTAAAAAAAAATTTTTAGCAAGAGATAGCACTTGTGTAGACTAAGAAAGTAGCAGAAATGTGCAGAAAGTAGTTTTGAATGCATTTTATTGAAGGGAAACAATAACAGTCTTGAACTTTTTTGGCAACATATTAATATATTCTAATGAGGAATTCAACTACAAAATACTAGCCTTGTCCCATTTTTTTAACCATTGCCCCCACCCACAAGGTGTATAAACAACAACAATCAATACGAATAAAATAAGATAATCGTTACAAAAACGTGAAGAACATAAATCAATCAACTCTAATTAGCACATGTAGGACAGTATGCAAGTGTGTGTGCATGGATTTTGCAGATGTATTTCTCACATGTGCAGCACATAGTATTTGTTTTACAGTCCTTCTTTGGTGAGCATCATTGACATCTCCTCCTCTTGCCTGCCCCAGCTGCAGCCTCAGGTGGATCAGAACAAGATTCAGCCCCCTGAACAGCTTTCACAAGCGCTGCAGAGGCTGCTGTGCGGGGGAGGCGCTTCCTTCTTTGAATATGTGGGGTTACAAGTGCCTTTCCCAGCAGCTCCAGGAACACCCTCCTCTTGTTCCGCTTATCAGGCATCCAGGTATGGTTGATCTTGTTCCATATCACGAAGGCATTGTATGAGTACACATCAATGATGTTATGGAAGATGACCAGGGGCCAGCGGGCAGTCATCCTCCTGCAGCTGTAATTTCCAATCACCTTGTCCAGGTTGTCCACACCTCCTTTGTTGTGGTTGTAGTCCAGGATGATGGCTGGCTTCCTGTCCTCACCATCACCGATCTCAGCCGTTTTGTGCAGTGTGATCAGGAGGACCACATTCTTGTTACTCTTCGGGAGGTAAGAAACTAGAGTGGTGGTGGGGGTGAAGGCTAACTTTGATGAGAAAGCCTCTCTCCCCCTTGTTGTGAGGAGTGCAGGGGGGAGCTCAGGCTTGTTCTTTCTAACTGTGCCAACCATGGTGATCTTCCTCTTTAGGAGCTGCTGGCTGAGTTCAATCAGTAGCACACATAATCTCAATGTATCATTGTGTGTGTGTGTGTGTGTGTGTGTGTGTGTGTGTGTGTGTGTGTGTGTGTGTGTGTGTGTGTGTGTGTGTGTGTGTGTGTGTGTGTGTGTGTGTGTGTGTGTGTGTGTGTGTGTGTGTGTGTGTGTGTGTATGAACAAAGTAAATATGAACAAAGGCGATGTTTCACTTTTTCTAATGTTGGGGTCACTCTAGGAAAAGTCATCGAATTTCAAGCTGAAAAAATATAATTTAGGGAGTTTTCTCTGCTGTTTAACATAGTGGAGGGTCATTTTTGACCCTTAAGACAACACAAGGGTTCAATCAGCTCTATGGTAAGACTTGGAAATGGTTGTCTAGCAATGTTCAACAACCAACTTGACAGAGGTTGAATAATGTTTTAAAGAATAATGTGCAAATATTGTACAATCCAGGTGTGCAAAGCTCTTAGAGACTTACCCAGAAAGACTCCGTAATCACTGCCAAAGGTCTACTCAGTGGGTTGAATACTTATTTAATTAATTAATTAGCGTTTTATTTTTCAGAAATGTTTTGCAAATGTTCACATTTTTCTTCCATTTTTCTGACAGAGTATTTTGTGTAGATCGTTGACAAAGAATTGCAATTAAGTCCATTTTAATCCCACAACAAAATGTGGAAAAAGTAAAGGGGTGTGAATACTTTCTGAAGGCACTGTATATGTATATATCTAAGAGCCATTTAGCAGCCGAGATTCAGTCAGTGGTGAGAGAAATATGAGGCTTATTCAACCTGCTGGTTATCAGCACACTAAAGCAGCGGAATATATTAACGAACGACGACTGTTTTGAAGTTTTGATGTGTCGAGCGGAATAAATAATCTAGGAACTTTGTTATATAATGGCCTAATTAGGGCGGAAGAGTTTATGCTTGGAGAAACTGACAAATTGGGAATGTAAAGTGCAATTTAGTGAGTGTCTTTTTATCTGTGGACCTGGCTTACAGAGATGTATAGCAACAGGCTGTAAACAAGAAGCTCATCAAACTGTCAGGTTGTCACGTTCTGACCATAGTTCTTGTGTGTTTTGCTTGTTTTAGTGTTGGTCAGGACGTGAGCTGGGTGGGCATTCTATGTTGTGTGTCTAGTTTGTCTGTTTCTATGTTTGGCCTAATATGGTTCCCAATCAGAGGCAGGTGTTTTGTGTTGTCTCTGATTGGGAATCATATTTAGGTGGCTTGTTGTGTGTTGGGATTTTGTGGGTGGTTGTTTCCTGTCTTTGTGTTTTCTCTGCACCAGATAGGGCTGTATCGGTTTGCCACATTTTGTTATTTTGTATCGTTGTAAGTGTTCACAGTTTCGTTTTATTAAACATGTTGAGCACTGGCTACGCTGCGTGTTGGTCCGATCCCTGTTACACCCTCTCTTCTCGTGAAGAGGAGGAAGGCTGCCGTTACACAGGTAAAGGGAAGTCATCACATCCCAGGTATGTCTGGGCTCCCGAGTGGTGCAGCGGTCTAAGGCACTGCATCTCAGTGCAAGAGGCTACACTACAGTCCCTGATTCAAATCCAGGCTGGATCACATCTGGCCGTGATTGGGAGTCCCATAGGGTGGCGCACAATTGGTCCAGCGTCGTCCGGGTTTTGCCGGGGTAGGCTGTCATTGTAAATAAGAATTTGTTCTTAACTGACTTGCCTAGATAAAGGTTAAATAAAAAAAATCACCAAAATTTAAAATGTGTGTTTCCCAAATGGGATCAGAAATAGAGGAACACCGATTGGAATCTCAAGATATCACGAATATGGAGAGACATTTTTCCTCCCCAGCACCATTTCCTCAGGGATAGCAGTGGTAGAGAGAGGAGAGGTTAGCATTGTGGGATGGCCAAACACACACACACCTGTCTATTGTCTGGTTCGTCCATGCTGTAATGTTCTCTGTCTGGCCCCTCACTAGTTTTGTCTCCCAACAGGAAGCCCAGACGCGTCATCAATGTGTTGGCTGCCTCATCCACCGAAGGAGGGGGCCCCAGCTCCCTGCTTGACTCCCCTATAGAGAGAGGGAGAGAGCGAGAGAGATAGAGGGAAAATAATGAAGAGAGAGAGAGGGGGGAGAGAGAGGGAGAAGGAGGAAGAGAGAGAAGGAGTATGTGTAAAACAGAGTAAACCAACTAGCTTTACCTGGAAGGCAACCACACCTCGGATAGAAACTAGACCAGAGAAGGAGCACATGAAAATGACAAGATTCACAAGGCAACCTTGCAGCAAACTGATGGATAAATGTCCTGTACGTGTTCAAGTCCCAACCCCAACATTTTTTAAATACCAATACCAATACCAATCACAAAAACTAAAACTAAAAGAGAAAACAAATGGGAGAAGGCATAGAGTAGAGTAGGGTAGAAACCGAGTAGAGTAGGGTGGAGTAGAGTAGAGTAGGGTAGAAACCGAGTAGGGTAAGGTTGAAACCGAGTAGGATAGACTAGAGTAGGGTAGAGTTGAAACCATGTAGGGTAGACTAGAGTAGGGTAGGGTAGAGTAGGGTAGGGTAGAGTACAGTAGAGTAGGGAAGGGTTGAGCGCAGTAGAGTAGGTAGAGTAGAGTAAAGTAGGGTAGAGTAGGGTAGAGTACAGTAGGGTAGAGTACAGTAGGGTAGAGTACAGTAGAGTAAGGTAGAGCAGGGTGCAGTATGCAGTATGAGTCAGGATTTTAGGTCTCCTTGCTCGCACACGCTTTTTCAGTTCTGCCCACAAATGTTCTATAGGATTGAGGTCAGGGCTTTGTGATGGCCACTCCAATACCTTGACTTTGTTGACCTTAAGCCATTTTGCCACAACTTTGGAAGCATGCTTGGGGTCATTGTCCATTTGGAAGTCCCATTTGCGACCAACCTTTAACTTCCTGACAGATGTCTTGAGATGTCGCTTCAATAATCCACATAATTTTCCTCCCTCATGATGCCATCTATTTTGTGAAGTTCACCAGTCCTTCCTGCAGCAAAGCCCCCCCACAACATGATGCTGCCACACCCGTGCTTCACGGCTGTGATGGTGTTCTTCGGCTTGCAAGCCTCCCCCTTTTTCCTCCAAACATAATGATGGTCATTATGGCCAAACAGTTCTATTTTTGTTTCATCAGACCAGAGGACATTTCTCCAAAAAGTACGATCTTTGTCCCCATGTGCAGTTGCAAACCGTAGTCTGGCTTTTTATGGCAGTTTTGGAGCAGTGGCTTCTTCCTTGCTGAGCGGCCTTTCAGGTTATGTCAAAATAGGACTCATTTTACTGTGGATATAGATACATATGTACCTGTTTCCTCCAGCATCTTCACAAGGTCCTTTGCTGTTGTTCTGGGATTGTTTGCACTTTTTGCACCAAAGTACGTTCATCTCAAGGAGACTGAACACGTCTCCTTCCTGAGCGGTATGACGGCTGCGTGGTCCCATGGTGTTTATACTTGCATACTATTGTTTGTACAGATGAACATGGTACCTTCAGGCATTTGGAAATTGCTCCCAAGGATGAACCTGTCTGTCTGTCTGTCTGTCTGTCTGTCTGTCTGTCTGTCTGTCTGTCTGTCTGTCTGTCTGTCTGTCTGTCTCTGTCTGTCTGTCTGTCTGTCTGTCAAAAGACGCACACACCTGCTGTGATAGTCTGTTTGTCTGTCTGTCTGTCTGTCTATCACAGCAGGTGTGTGTGTGTCTTTTGATTTAGGTCTGATACATGGCTTCTTTTGAATATATTTACTTGAGCATACCGACATTGCAACATACTGTTTGTTATTGAATTTATCCAAGTGACATATTGATCTTGGACAGCTTTCAAAGCAAAAAGACAAGGGATTTCACTGAATTAGAAACATGCACTACTCTGCTACACAATTTGAATATGAAAAAAAAGAAACAATATAAAGTAAGCTTGTGTGTTTGCCCTCCTCTCCTCTCCTCTCCCAGTCCTCCTCAATCAGATTCCTGAGCTGCGGAGAGAGAGGAGGGGAGAGAAGAGACGCAGATGGTTGCCATGATAACTATCTGCCAGCGCAAAAGGCAGCGAGGAGGAATGTGTTCCTGTGCGGACGCACCTGGTTCTATCTCCGTTTGCAGCCTTTTGGGAGGAGAGAGGAGCTAGCAAATGTGTGGAGCAAGCAGGGGAGAACCAACCCTCCATTCCACAGCAGAGCAGGGGAGCCCCATACCTCCATACCACAGGAGAGCAGGGGAGAACCAACCCTCCATTCCACAGCAGAGCAGGGGAGCCCCATACCTCCATACCACAGGAGAGCAGGGGAGAACCAACCCTCCATTCCACAGCAGAGCAGGGGAGCCCCATACCTCCATACCACAGGAGAGCAGGGGAGAACCAACCCTCCATTCCACAGCAGAGCAGGGGAGCCCCATACCTCCATACCACAGGGGAGCAGGGGAGAACCAACCCTCCATTCCACAGCAGAGCAGGGGAGCCCCATACCTCCATACCACAGGAGAGCAGGGGAGAACCAACCCTCCATTCCACAGCAGAGCAGGGGAGCCCCATACCTCCATAACACAGGAGAGCAGGGGAGAACCAACCCTCCATTCCACAGCAGAGCAGAGGAGCCCCATACCTCCATACCACAGGAGAGCAGGGGAGAACCAACCCTCCATTCCACAGCAGAGCAGGGGAGCCCCATACCTCCATACCACAGGAGAGCAGGGGAGAACCAACCCTCCATTCCACAGCAGAGCAGGGGAGCCCCATACCTCCATACCACAGGAGAGCAGGGGAGAACCAACCCTCCATTCCACAGCAGAGCAGGGGTGAACCAACCCTCCATTCCACAGCAGAGCAGGGGAGCCCCATATCTCCATACCGCAGGGGAGAACCAACCCTCCATTCCACAGCAGAGCAGGGGAGCCCCATACCTCCATACCACAGGAGAGCAGGGGAGAACCAACCCTCCATTCCACAGGTGAGCAGGGGAGAACCAACCCTCCATACCACAGGTGAGCAGGGGAGAACCAACCCTCCATACCACAGGTGAGCAGGGGAGAACCAACCCTTCATACCACAGGCGAGCAGGGGAGAACCAACCCTCCATTCCACAGGTGAGCAGGGGAGAACCAACCCTCCATACCTCCATACCACAGGAGAGCAGGGCAGAACCAACCCTCCATACCACAGGTGAGCAGGGGAGAACCAACCCTCCATTCCACAGGTGAGCAGGGGAGAACCAACCCTCCATACCTCCATACCACAGGAGAGCAGGGGAGAACCAACCCTCCATACCACAGGTGAGCAGGGGAGAACCAACCCTCCATACCACAGGTGAGCAGGGGAGAACCAACCCTCCATTCCACAGGTGAGCAGGGGAGAACCAACCCTCCATTCCACAGGTGAGCAGGGGAGAACCAACCCTCCATACCACAGCAGAGCAGGGGAGAACCAACCCTCCATACAACAGCAGAGCAGGGGAGAACCAACCCTCCATACCACAGCAGAGCAGGGGAGAACCAACCCTCCATACCACAGCAGAGCAGGGGAGAACCAACCCTCCATACCACAGCAGAGCAGGGGAGAACCAACCCTCCATACCACAGGTAAGCAGGGGAGAACCAACCCTCCATACCACAGGTGAGCAGGGGAGAACCAACCCTCCATACCACAGCAGAGCAGGGGAGAACCAACCCTCCATACCACAGGTGAGCAGGGGAGAACCAACCCTCCATTCCACAGGTGAGCAGGGGAGAACCAACCCTCCATTCCACAGGTGAGCAGGGGAGAACCAACCCTCCATTCCACAGGAGAGCAGGGGAGCCCCATACCTCCATACCACAGCAGAGCAGGGGAGAACCAACCCTCCATACCACAGCAGAGCAGGGGAGAACCAACCCTCCATACCACAGCAGAACAGGGGAGAACCAACCCTCCATACCACAGCAGAGCAGGGGGAGAACCAACCCTCCATACCACAGCAGAGCAGGGGAGAACCAACCCTCCATACCACAGCAGAGCAGGGGAGAACCAACCCTCCATACCACAGCAGAGCAGGGGAGAACCAACCCTCCATACCACAGGTGAGCAGGGGAGAACCAACCCTCCATACCACAGGTGAGCAGGGGAGAACCAACCCTCCATACCACAGCAGAGCAGGGGAGAACCAACCCTCCATACCACAGGTGAGCAGGGGAGAACCAACCCTCCATACCACAGGTGAGCAGGGGAGCCCTATACCCCCATACCACCGGAGAGCAGGGGAGAACCAATCCTCCATACCACAGCAGAGCAGGGGAGAACCAACCCTCCATACCACAGGTGAGCAAGGGAGAACCAACCCTCCATACCACAGGTGAGCAGGGGAGAACCAACCCTCCATACCACAGGTGAGCAGGGGAGAACCAACCCTCCATACCACAGCAGAGCAGGGGAGAACCAACCCTCCATACCACAGGTGAGCAGGGGAGAACCAACCCTCCATACCACAGGTGAGCAGGGGAGCCCTATACCCCCATACCACCGGAGAGCAGGGGAGAACCAATCCTCCATACCACAGCAGAGCAGGGGAGAACCAACCCTCCATACCACAGGTGAGCAAGGGAGAACCAACCCTCCATACCACAGGTGAGCAGGGGAGAACCAACCCTCCATACCACAGGTGAGCAGGGGAGAACCAACCCTCCATACCACAGCAGAGCAGGGGAGAACCAACCCTCCATACCACAGGTGAGCAGGGGAGAACCAACCCTCCATACCACAGGTGAGCAGGGGAGCCCTATACCCCCATACCACCGGAGAGCAGGGGAGAACCAATCCTCCATACCACAGCAGAGCAGGGGAGAACCAACCCTCCATACCACAGGTGAGCAAGGGAGAACCAACCCTCCATACCACAGGTGAGCAGGGGAGAACCAACCCTCCATACCACAGGTGGGCAGGGGAGCCCTATACCCCCATACCACAGGAGAGCAGGGGAGAACCAACCCTCCATACCACAGCAGAGCAGGGGAGAACCAACCCTCCATACCACAGGTGAGCAGGGGAGCCCCATACCTCCATACCTCCATACCACAGGAGAGCAGGGGAGCCCCATACCTCCATACCACAGGAGAGCAGGGGAGCCCCATACCTCCATACCTCCATACCACAGGAGAGCAGGGGTTACAGGTGAAGTGAGAGAGGAGGGTTAAGCCATGTAAGCCCCCACATTCCCCCAAAAATCTATATCAGTAGCCACAGAATAGGAGAGACACTGTAACACTAGATTACAAGGCTATTGCCATAGGATTAGGAATTATAATAATGTATAGGATCTCTATGGTTAGGAATTATAATAATGTATAGGATCTCTATGGCTACTACCATGAAAGAGGCGCTGTTCACATCCTGTACAGTAGGATGGGTTGTACAATGTACAGTAAAACACCAGTGGAGGCTATGCTATAAGGATTGGGCGGATACACACACACATGCACGCACGCATACACACAAGTCTAGACACAGACACAAGGCAGAATGGGACCTGTGGTCTGGTATTCTGTCCTAAGATCAGATATTAAACTCAAACTCCGGTAGTCACACGTTCCCTGAGACCTCTTAATAAAAGCTAACACGAATGCCATTCGTTCCATGTGGGAGGTCAAAGCTCATCTTTTCTTTGCTTTTCCCTACTGAGCAGAATTCCTGTTCAAATCAATCCACCCTACTGTCACACACTACCAGCAGTAACAGCATTGGTATTCCATGCCTTCACCACATTTAACGGCCCAAGCTGATGTTGTTCTCCTGTGGTGGGAAAGAGGGGGATGTAGGGAGGGAACCGGACTCTCCACGGGGATACAGAGGAATGGTCCGCTGTGATCTAAACAGAAACCGAAGACGAGGTGTGGGAGAGGAGTGCGAGAGCGAGGGGGAGAAAGAGGTTGGAGCGAGGGGGGGTGGTAGAGAGGTAGAGAGAGGGGGAGCGAGGAGAAGTGGTAGAGCAATAGAGGGAGAGGGACCGAGGGAGAGGATTAGAGAGAAAGAGTGACTAAGAAATAGAGAGTCTGGACATGGGGGGTCAGGAAGAACTAGCAGGTCTGGAAATGGGGGGAGGGGGGGTCAGGAAGAACTAGAAAGTCTGGACATGGGGGGGTCAGGAAGAACAAGTGAGTCTGGACATGGGGGGGTCAGAAAGAACTAGTGTGCCTGGACATGGGGGGGTCAGGAAGAACAAGTGAGTCTGGACATGGGGGGGTCAGGAAGAACTAGAGAGTCTGGACGGGGGGGGGGGGGGGGGGGGGGGTGGGGGGGTCAGGAAGAACTAGAGAGTCTGGACAGGGGGGTGTTAGGAAGAAGAACTAGAGAGTCCGGGCGGACGGATGGGCGTCAGGAAGAACTAGAGAGTCTGGACAGGGGGGATCAGGAAGAACTAGAGAGTCTGGACAGGGGGGGATCAGGAAGAACTAGAGAGTCTGGACAGGGGGGTGTTAGGAAGAAGAACTAGAGAATCTGGACAGGGGGGATCAGGAAGAACTAGAGAGTCTGGACAAGGGGGTGTTAGGAAGAAGAACTAGAGAATCTGGACAAGGGGGTGTTAGGAAGAATAACTAGAGAATCTGGACAGGGGGGTGTTAGGAAGAAGAACTAGAGAATCTGGACAGGGGGGTGTTAGGAAGAAGAACTAGAGAATCTGGACAGGGGGGATCAGGAAGAACTAGAGAGTCTGGACAAGGGGGTGTTAGGAAGAAGAACTAGAGCATCTGGACAGGGGGGTGTTAGGAAGAAGAACTAGAGAATCTGGACAGGGGGGTGTTAGGAAGAAGAACTAGAGAATCTGGACGGGAGGGGGGGCGTCAGGAAGAACTAGAGAGTCTAGACGGGGAGGAGGGGTCAGGAAGAACTAAAGAGTCTGGACGGGAGAGGGGGTCAAGAAGAACTAGAGAGTCTGGACACGGGGGGGCGTCAGGAAGAACTAGACAGTCTGAACACGGGGGGGCGTCAGGAAGAACTAGACAGTCTGAACACGGGGGGGCGTCAGGAAGAACTAGACAGTCTGAACACGGGGGGGCGTCAGGAAGAACTAGACAGTCTGAACACGGGGGGGCGTCAGGAAGAACTAGACAGTCTGAACACGGGGGGGGGGGCGTCAGGAAGAACTAGACAGTCTGAACACGGGGGGGGGGGGCGTCAGGAAGAACTAGACAGTCTGAACACGGGGGGGGGGCGTCAGGAAGAACTAGACAGTCTGAACACGGGGGGGGCGTCAGGAAGAACTAGACAGTCTGAACACGGGGGGGCGTCAGGAAGAACTGGACAGTCTGAACACGGGGGGGCGTCAGGAAGAACTAGACAGTCTGAACACGGGGGGGGGGCGTCAGGAAGAACTAGACAGTCTGAACACGGGGGGGCGTCAGGAAAGCAATTCAGCTAATGACCTCCGAGATGTGCAGTGTCTGGTAAAGATGCCGCAAAAGACCGAACCGAACACTGCTTAGCTCTGACACACACATTCAATCTGCACTCACCCACACACTGTATGGACAGACAAACAGAAGGACAGAGCAGGGCAGACTTACCGGGGACGTATGTATCCAGGTTGTGGTTCCTGGCAGTACAGGAGGTGTGTGTAGGGGAGCCGAGCTCTGATTGTGGAATGCGAGGGCTCTCCCCAAACTTTGCTTTCCGCAGAGGGGCTGGGAGCAGAAAGCACACAAACACACACACACAATGAGACAGAACACACACAGGGACAAAGAACACCCAAACGATGAGAGACAGAGAGAGAGTGGGAGACAGAGAGAGAGGGGGAGACAGACAGAGATGGGGGAGACAGACAGAGATGGGGGAGACAGACAGAGAGAGAAGGGAGACAGACAGAGAGAGAGAGAGAGAGAGAAGACAGACAGAGAGGGGGGAGACAGACAGAGAGGGGGGAGACAGACAGAGAGGGGGGAGACAGACAGAGAGGGGGGAGACAGACAGAGAGGGGGGAGACAGACAGAGGGGGGGGAGACAGACAGAGAGAGAAGGGAGACAGACAGATAGAGGGGGAGAGAGAGAGAGAAGACAGACAGAGAGAGAGAAGACAGACAGAGAGGGGGGAGACAGACAGAGATGGGGAGACAGACAGAGAGAGAGAAGGGAGCCAGACAGATAGAGGGGGAGACAGACAGAGAGAGAGAGAGTAGACATACAGAAAGGGGGAGCAGAAAGAGGGGGGAGACAGACAGATAGAGGGGAGCCAGACAGAGAGAGCTTATGAAATTGCGTTGGCACGTTGAAATGACTAACACACAGCAAAGCTTATTCATGTCAACTCATTTGAGTTGGATCACAAGTAACTGGTCACAGATACAACTTTAGCTCAAGATTGTTACAGTGACATAGTATACAGAACAACAAGAGCACAGCTGGCACCAAGCCAATACCTCCCTACCAGGGCTCTCCAACCAGCTGACACCAAGCCAATAGCTCTTATACCAGGGCTCTCCTACCAGCTGACACCAAGCCAGTACCTCCCTACCAGGGCTCTCCAACCAGCTGACACCAAGCCAATAGCTCTTATACCAGGGCTCTCCTACCAGCTGACACCAAGCCAATACCTCCCTACCAGGGCTCTCCATCCAGCTGACACCAAGCCAATAGTTCTTATACCAGGGCTCTCCAACCAGCTGACAACAAGCCAATAGCTCTTATACCAGGGCTCTCCAACCAGCTGACACCAAGCCAATAGCTCTTATACCAGGGCTCTCCAACCAGCTGACACCAAGCCAATAGCTCTTATACCAGGGCTCTCCAACCAGCTGACACCAAGCCAATAGCTCTTATACCAGGGCTCTCCAACCAGCTGACACCAAGCCAATAGCTCTTATACCAGGGCTCTCCAACCCCACCCTCCTGTAGGTTTTCACTCCAACCCTGTTCCTGGAGTGCTACCCTCCTGTAGGTTTTCACTCCAACACTGTTCCAGGAGAGCTACCCTCCAGTAGGTTTTCACTCCAACCCTGTTCCAGGAGAGCTACCCTCCAGTAGGTTTTCACTCCAACCCTTTTCCAGGAGAGCTACCCTCCAGTAGGTTTTCACTCCAACCCTTTTCCAGGAGAGCTACCCTCCAGTAGGTTTTCACTCCAACCCTGTTCCAGGAGAGCTACCCTCCAGTAGGTTTTCACTCCAACCCTGTTCCAGGAGAGCTACCCTCCAGTAGGTTTTCACTCCAACCCTTTTCCAGGAGAGCTACCCTCCAGTAGGTTTTCGCTCCAACCCTGTTCCAGGAGAGCTACCCTCCAGTAGGTTTTCACTCCAACCCTGTTCCAGGAGAGCTACCCTCCAGTAGGTTTTCGCTCCAACCCTTTTCTAGGAGAGCTACCCTCCAGTAGGTTTTCACTCCAACCCTTTTCCAGGAGAGCTACCCTCCAGTAGGTTTTCACTCCAACCCTGTTCCAGGAGAGCTACCCTCCAGTAGGTTTTCACTCCAACCCTGTTCCAGGAGAGCTACCCTCCAGTAGGTTTTCACTCCAACCCTTTTCCAGGAGAGCTACCCTCCAGTAGGTTTTCACTCCAACCCTGTTCCAGGAGAGCTACCCTCAAGTAGGTTTTCACTCCAACCCTGTTCCAGGAGAGCTACCCTCCAGTAGGTTTTCACTCCAACCCTTCTCTAGGAGAGCTACCCTCCAGTAGGTTTTCACTCCAACCCTTTTCTAGGAGAGCTACCCTCCAGTAGGTTTTCACTCCAACCCTTTTCCAGGAGAGCTACCCTCCAGTAGGTTTTCACTCCAACCCTGTTCCAGGAGAGCTACCCTCCAGTAGGTTTTCGCTCCAACCCTTTTCTAGGAGAGCTACCCTCCAGTAGGTTTTCACTCCAACCCTTTTCCAGGAGAGCTACCCTCCAGTAGGTTTTCACTCCAACCCTGTTCCAGGAGAGCTACCCTCCAGTAGGTTTTCACTCCAACCCTGTTCCAGGAGAGCTACCCTCAAGTAGGTTTTCACTCCAACCCTGTTCCAGGAGAGCTCCCCTCCAGTAGGTTCTCTCCAACCCTGTTCCAGGAGAGCTACCCTCCAGTAGGTTTTCACTCCAACCCTGTTCCAGGAGAGCTACCCTCCAGTAGGTTTTCGCTCCAACCCCAGTTGTACCTAACCTGATTCACCTTATCAATCAGATAATTATTAGAATCAGGTGCTCTAGCTCTAGGGTTAGAGCGAAAACTTACTGGACAGTAGCTCTCCAGGAACAAGGTTGGAGAGCCCTGTCCTATACATTACTCCTACAGTTGCATGTGCAATGCAGGAAATGTAAAACTTGTAGTGTATTTGTCTGAAGTTTTTAATTTCCACTTTGACATTTCAGATTGATTTTCCCTGACAAAGAATGTAACAACCCCTTCAAAAATGTCCATTGATTATAATCTACATAATAATTTACATTTCCTGTCGCTGCAGGATTATTTTCCTGCTGTAGCAAACTGGCTCAAAATAAGATCCTACATCAGTATACATTACCCAATCACCTAATCACATTCCTCGGGCAGTTTTAACTGTCAGTAGATAAAGGTGATAATTACAAAGAAAATAACATAGAACAGAACGTCAAACATCCTCAGACTTCTATTGAATAATCATCCTCTAAATTTAAGAGCATTGAAAAATGTAAATGTCTGTCAACCTGCCTAGTGACACAATCAAATCAAATCAAATGTTTTTCATCACATGCGCCGAATACAACAGGTAGACCTTACCGTGAAATGCTTACATAGAAGCCCTTAACGAACAGTGCAGAATGAGAAAATATTTTCTAAATAAACTAGTTAAAAAAAGTAACACAATAAAATAACAATAACGAGGCTATATACAGCAGGTACCGGTAGCGAGTCAAATAAAATAAAAATGACTCAAGTAAAAGTGAAAGTTACCCAGTAAAATACTACATGAGTAAAAGTCAAAAGTATTCCGTTTTAAATATACTTAAGTATCAAAAGTAAGAGCACAAATAATATTTTATTCCTTATATTAAGCAAACCAGATGGCACAATTATTATTTAAAAAATGTACGGATAGTCCATCAGATCAGAGCAGTGCTTCTCAATTGTTTTCTGTTACGCCCCCCCCTAGGAAGAAGTAAACATTTCGCGCCCCCCAACTCTCCGCCGCGACTGTAAATAGTATCATTTGTCTATAAAATTGTTATAAGTACACCTCTGCATAACGTTGTATCCTTATTAACATTAAAGAAAAAAGAAAGAAATATAGATCAACTTACAACAAAGAATAACTTTATTAACATTGTTTTTTAGTCTGTAACAGAAAAGACTTAAAGTGCATCGATTTGCCTGAAATGTAAAAAAAAATTCAAGCCTTATCTAAACTGTAAACATTTTTTTACCATTTGTGTCACGTTCCTGACCTGTTTTCTTTTGTCTTGTATTTATTTAGTTGGTCAGGGCGTGAGTTGGGTGGGTTTGTCTATGTGTGATTTTCTATGTTGGGATGTTTGTGTTCGGCCGGGTATGATTCTCAATCAGAGGCAGCTGTCAATCGTTGTCCCTGATTGAGAATCATACTTAGGCAGCCTGGGTTTCACGGGTGTTTTATTCCTATGTCAGTGTTTGTGCCACACAGGACTGTTTCGGTTTTGTCACGTTGGTTGTTTTGTATTTTGAAGTGTGTTGTTGACTTTCATTAAATAATGAACACTAACCACTCTGCGTTTTGGTCCTCTCCTTCTGTCAGCGAGGACAGCCGTTACAGAAACACCCACCACCAAAGGACCAAGCGGAGTGGAAAAGGACAGCAGCAGCAGCAGCGCAAAAAGGAGAATTGGACATGGGAGGACGTTTTGGACGGCAAGGGTTGCTACACATGGGAGGAGATCCTGGCTGGAAAGGATCGCCTCCCATGGGAACAGCTGGAGGCAGCTCGGAGAGCAGAGGCAACCGGAGAGAGGAACCGGCGGTATGAAGGTACGCGGCTAGCACGGAAGCCCGAGAGTCAGACCCAAACATTTCTTGGGGGGGGGGGGCACACGCGGAGTGTGGCAAAGCCGGGTAGGAGACCTGAGCCAACTCCCCGTGCTTACCGTGGAATGAGAGGGCGTCGTACTGGTCAGACACCGTGTTATGCGGTGGAGCGCACGGTGTCCCCAGTATGCGTGCTTAGTCCAGTGCGGGCTATTCCACCTTGCCGCACTGGCCGGGCTAGGTTGGGCATCGAGCCGGGTGTCATGAAGCCGGCCCAACGCTTCTGGCCTCCAGTGCCTCTCCTCGGGCCGGCGTACATGGCACCAGCCTTACAAATGGTGTCCCCGGTTCGCCAGCATAGCCCAGTGCGGGTTTTTCCACCTCGCCGCACTGACAGGGCTACGGGGATCATTCAACCTGGTAAGGTTGGGCAGGCTCGGTGCTCAAGAGCACTTGTCCTCCTTCACGGTCCGTTTTTTCCGGTGCCACCTCCACATACCAGTCCTCCGGTGGCAGCCCCCCGCACCAGGCTGTCTCTCCGTCTTCTCTCTCCAGTTGCTCCCACCTGTCCAGCGCTGTCAGAGCCTTCCTCCTCTCCAGCGCAGCCGCTGTCTGAACTGTCTGCCTGCCCAGCGCTGTCTGAGCTGCCTGCCTGCCCAGAGCCGTCCAGCCAGGACCAGCCAGAGCCGGCCAGCCAGGATCCGCCAGAGCCGGCCAGCCAGGATCCGCCAGAGCCGGCCAGCCAGGATCCGCCAGAGCCGGCCAGCCAGGATCCGCCAGCCAGCCAGGATCCGCCAGAGCCAGCCAGCCAGGATCCGCCAGAGCCAGCCAGCCAGGATCCGCCAGAGCCAGCCAGCCAGGATCCGCCAGAGCCAGCCAGCCAGGATCCGCCAGAGCCAGCCAGCCAGGATCCGCCAGAGCCAGGCAGCCAGGATCCGTCCCTCAGTCTGGTGTTGCCCCTTGTTCCGGTGTTGCCCCTCGTTCCGTTGTTGCCCCTCGTTCCGGTGCTGCCCCTCGTTCTGGTGCTGCCCCTTAGTCCGGTGCTGCCCCTTAGTCCGGTGCTGCCCCTTAATCTAGTGGGGTTAATTTGGAGGAGGCTACGGAAGAGGGGATTGACTATGGTGGGGTGGGGACCACGACCAGCGCCAGAGCCGCCACCGTGGACAGACGCCCACCCAGACCCTCCCCTAGAGTTTATGCTGGTGCGCCCGGAGTTCGCACCTTAAGGGGGGGTTATGTCACATTCCTGACCTGTTTTCTTTTGTCTTGTATGTATTTAGTTGGTCAGGGCGTGAGTTGGGTGGGTTTGTCTATGTGTGATTTTCTATGTTGGGATGTTTGTGTTCGGCCGGGTATGATTCTCAATCAGAGGCAGCTGTCAATCGTTGTCCCTGATTGAGAATCATACTTAGGCAGCCTGGGTTTCACGTGTGTTTTGTGGGTGTTTGTTCCTGTGTCAGTGTTTGTGCCACACAGGACTGTTTCGGTTTTGTCACGTTGGTTGTTTTGTATTTTGAAGTGTGTTGTTGACTTTCATTAAATAATGAACACTAACCACTCTGCGTTTTGGTCCTCTCCTTCTGTCAGCGAGGACAGCCGTTACAATTTGATACTGAAAAATAAAATAAAATATAATCAATAAATAATAATAAATTCAAATTGATCAGCAACATTAACTCAGGAGCACAATATATGAAACACTTTGACCTATAAAACAAAAATGAATAAAACAATTTGTGCTGATTTTTTTTTAATCAAAATGAGCAAGTCATAGTTTTTATTTTTGCAGCACTTGCGTCATCCAGCATGACAGAGACCATGTCTAATGCTGCAGGCAGTATCAGCTCCTCTGCTATGGGGTGTTTTTTTTTGCACTGAGCAATTTGGTACGCCACCTTATATGATGCTAACAGTGCTCGCTGGTTTACTGAAGTAGCATTCACAAAGCGGGACGATTGTTGGCAATATTCGGCACGTTTTTGCTGAAAACCCAAGCGGCTTATCAGCGTGATTGGGGTGTAATGTCTTTAAGTGACGCCTTAATTTATTTGGCTTCATGCTGTCCGCTGCCAACATTTTTAGACACAGTAAACATACCGGTCTTTCCTCGTCTCCCACCGTAGTCACAGTGAAGCCAAGCGCTACATACGCGTCGTCATATTTCCTCGTCTTAGCTTTCGGGAGACTTACGTTTGTCTCATTATCTCCGTCTCTCCGCCTTTCTTTTCATCCCTGTTAAATATTTGTGTCTCTTAAGGGTTTGTTATCTGCACTTCATATCTCCTGCTCTGTGCTGTGTGCTCTTGTTCGGTGCAACAAAAAAAACTACTCCCTGCGGCAAAAAAAAGCATGTTCCCCCGGGCCCCAGGGGGGCGCGCCCCACTATTTGAGAAGGACTGGATCAGAGGCATTAGGATGACCAGCAATGTTCTCATGATAAGTGTTTGAATTGGACAATTTTCTGTCCTGCTAAAGCATTCAAAATGTAATGAGTACCTTTGGGTGTCAGGGAAAGTAAAAAGTACATTATTTTATTTCGGGATGTAGTGAAGTAATATTAAAAATTGTCAAAAATATAAATAGTAAAGTACAGATACCCCAAAAAACTGCTTAAGTAGTACTTTAAAGTATTTTTTACTAAAGTACTTTACACCACTGGTCAGCGCATGCTCTGAGTACACGTCCTGGTAATACATCTGGCCCTGCGGCCTTGTGAATGTTGACCTGTTTAAAAGTCATCCGGAACAGATGGTGCTCTCATGCATGGTTCAGTGTGGCTTGCTTTGAAGCTCGCATAGAAGTCATTTTGCTTGTCTGGTAGGCTCGCATCACTGGGCATGCTCGCGTCACTGGGCTTGGGGCTGGGCTTCCCTTTGTAATCCGTAATAGATTGCAAGCCCTGCCCCATCCGACGAGCGTCAGAGCCGGTGTAGTAGGATTCAATCTTAGTCCTGTATTGACGCTTTGCCTGTCTTGATGGTTCATCGGAGGATATAGCAGGATTTCTTATAAGAGTCTGGATTAGTGTCCCGCTCCTTGAAAGTGGCAGCTCTAGCCTTTAGCTCAGTGCGGATGTTGCCTGTAATCCATGGTTTATTGTTGGGATATGTACGTACAGTCACTGTGGGGACGACGTTGTCGATGCACTTATTGATGAAGCCGGTGACTGATGCGGTATCTCCTCGATGCCATCGGAAGAATCGCGGAACATATTCCAGCCTGTGCTAGCAAAACAGTCCTGTAGCTTAGCATCTGCATCATCTGACCACTTCCGTATTGAGCGAGTTACTGTTACTTCCTGCAAATGACATCCATTTTGGGAATGTATTGACACCTGACTCAGACACCGGCAGCGAACAGGCAACCTTTACGAGAAAGGAAAGGTGCCGAAAATGTTAGAATGTAAAAAATTCTGGGGTGGCGGATGTCTAGGAACATTATGTTCCGATGTGAATGTGACATAACACAGGTCAAATCTGTTTGGCTTAGAATATAGTAGAATAGAATACAGTAGAATATAATACAGTAGAATAGAATACAATATAATTAAAATAACACATGACTTCCTCAAGTGAGGTGTACACTGGAACAGTTTAAAAGACTTTAATGTAATAGCTCGACATGCTCTGAACTTGTAATGTTATGCCGGCAATGTTATGTTGCAATGTTATATTGTAATGTGGCAATATTATGTACAGTATCAGTGTGCCAGGAAGGACCTTACCAGCAATACATTATCAGTGTGCCAGCCAGGAAGGTCCTTACCAGCAGTACATTATCAGTGTGCCAGCCAGGAAGGTCCTTACCAGCAGTACAGTATCAGTGTGCCAGCCAGGAAGGTCCTTACCAGCAGTACAGTATCAGTGTGCCAGGAAGGTCCTTACCAGCAGTACATTATCAGTGTGCCAGCCAGGAAGGTCCTTACCAGCAATACAGTATCAGTGTGCCAGCCAGGAAGAACCTTACCAGCAATACTGTATCAGTGTGCCAGCCAGGAAGGACCTTACCAGCAGTACATTATCAGTGTGCCAGCCAGGAAGAACCTTACCAGCAGTACCCTATCAGTGTGCCAGCCAGGAAGGACCTTACCAGCAGTACATTATCAGTGTGCCAGCCAGGAAGAACCTTACCAGCAATACTGTATCAGTGTGCCAGCCAGGAAAGACCTTACCAGCAGTACATTATCAGTGTGCCAGCCAGGAAGAACCTTACCAGCAGTACATTATCAGTGTGCCAGCCAGGAAGAACCTTACCAGCAGTACATTATCAGTGTGCCAGCCAGGAAGAATCTTACCAGCAGTACATTATCAGTGTGCCAGCCAGGAAGGACCTTACCAGCAGTACATTATCAGTGTGCCAGCCAGGAAGGACCTTACCAGCAATACTGTATCAGTGTGCCAGCCAGGAAGAACCTTATCAGCAGTACATTATCAGTGTGCCAGCCAGGAAGGACCTTACCAGCAATACTGTATCAGTGTGCCAGCCAGGAAGAACCTTACCAGCAGTACATTATCAGTGTGCCAGCCAGGAAGGACCTTACCAGCAATACTGTATCAGTGTGCCAGCCAGGAAGAACCTTACCAGCAATACTGTATCAGTGTGCCAGCCAGGAAGAACCTTACCAGCAGTACATTATCAGTGTGCCAGCCAGGAAGAACCTTACCAGCAGTACATTATCAGTGTGCCAGCCAGGAAGAACCTTAACAGCAGTACATTATCAGTGTGCCAGCCAGGAAGGACCTTACCAGCAGTACATTAGCAGTGTGCCAGCCAGGAAGAACCTTACCAGCAGTACATTATCAGTGTGCCAGCCAGAAAGAACCTTACCAGCAGTACATTATCAGTGTGCCAGCCAGGAAGAACCTTACCAGCAGTACATTATCAGTGTGCCAGCCAGAAAGAACCTTACCAGCAGTACATTATCAGTGTGCCAGCCAGGAAGGACCTTACCAGCCAGGCAGTGACAGAATGATGTATGGCAGCAGGCAAATCCACTCAGCTAATAAATATCTACATGCAGATGCACGTAGTTGGTAAGTAGATATTTGAGACATCCTCTGTGAGTAGTATGTGTGGTAGTGTGGGAATTTGGTAGTGTGGTAGTGTGGGAGTGCAGACGATTGGTAGTGTGGGAGGGTGGGAGTGTGGTAGTGTGGGAGGGTGGGAGTGTGGTAGGGTGGGAATGTGGTAGTGTGGGAGGGTGGTAGTGTGGGAGGGTGGTAGTGTGGGCGTGTGGTAGGGTGGGCGTGTGGGAGGGTGGGAGTGTGGGAGGGTGGTAGTGTGGTAAGGTGCGAGGGTGGTAGTGTGGGAGTGTGGTAGGGTGGTAGTGTGGTAGGGTTGGAGTGTGGGAGGGTGGTAGTGTGGTAGGGTTGGAGTGTGATAGGGTGGTAGTATGGGACTGTGGGAGGGTGGTAGTGTGGTAAAGTGCGAGGGTGGTAGTGTGGGAGTGTGGTAGGGTGGTAGGGTGGTAGTGTGGTAGGGTTGGAGTGTGATAGGGTGGTAGTATGGGACTGTGGGAGGGTGGTAGTGTGGTAAGGTGCGAGGGTGGTAGTGTGGGAGTGTGGTAGGGTGGTAGTGTGGTAGGGTTGGAGTGTGGGAGGGTGGTAGTGTGGTAGGGTTGGAGTGTGATAGGGTGGTAGTATGGGACTGTGGGAGGGTGGTAGTGTGGTAAAGTGCGAGGGTGGTAGTGTGGGAGTGTGGTAGGGTGGTAGGGTGGTAGTGTGGTAGGGTTGGAGTGTGATAGGGTGGTAGTATGGGACTGTGGGAGGGTGGTAGTGTGGTAAGGTGCGAGGGTGGTAGTGTGGGAGTGTGGTAGGGTGGTAGGGTGAGAGTGTGGTAGTGTGGGAAAGAAACCGAAACAATAAACAAACAGCTCATGTCTATTTCCCTCAGACAGACATTGTAAAGCCAAGGCTTTAGGAAAAATAACAAGAAAATGTCCTGCAAAACATTCCATTGAGTGAGTCCATATGAAAGACATGGACTCCTACATGAAAGTCCATTAAGACACAAGCTGGGCTTTGAGCAAACTAATGAGATGTGCATATGAAATTAATATCCAGGTAATGCTCATTACGTTAAATATAAGATAATGGGATACATTTAGTATAATTAGATACATGAATGACAAACGATGACAAAGGTGTTCAAAACAGGGTGGTACAACAATCTATGTATAAACACAAACTCCTTTCGGTTGTCTGAATTAAATAGCATGCCCTTCGGGTTGTGCAAAGCCCCCAGTACATTTCAGGAATGCATGTTTGGAAACTGTCGCTATGAATCTGTCCTGTTATACCTTGATGATGTGACTATGTTCACATCGTCAGTGCAACGACACATTGAAAGACACACACACAAACACACACAAGGCCTTGCATATGTGGAGAAACCATATTCTGCCCTCAAGGTCCTCTAGTAACTACTACAGTAACAACTACAGTAACAACTACAGTTACTACTACAATACCACCGCAGTTACTACTACAATACCACTATAGTAAATACCACAGTACCTCAACACTAACTATTACAGTATTTATACAGTAACTACTACAGTACCTCTACAGTAACTACTACAGTACCTCTACAGTAACTACTACAATACCACTACAGTAATTACTACAGTAACAACTACAGTAACAACTACAGTTACTACTACAATACCACCGCAGTTACTACTACAATACTACTACAGTAACTACTACAGTACCTCAACACTAACAACTACAGTAACTACTACAATACCTCTACAGTAATTACTACAATACCTCAACACTAACTACTACAGTAACTACTACAATACCACTATAGTAAATACCACAGTACCTCAACACTAACTACTACAGTACCTCTACAGTAACTACTACAATACCACTATAGTAACTACTACAATACCTCTACAGTAACTACTACAGTACCTCTACAGTAACTACTACAATACCACTATAGTAACTACTACAGTACCTCAACACTAACAACTACAGTAACTACTACAATACCACTATAGTAAATACCACAGTACCTCAACACTAACTACTACAGTACCTCAACACTAACAACTACAGTAACTACTACAATACCACTATAGTAAATACCACAGTACCTCAACACTAACTACTACAGTACCTCTACAGTAACTACTACAATACCACTATAGTAAATACCACAGTACCTCAACACTAACTACTACAGTACCTCAACACTAACTACTACAGCATATATACAGTAAATACTACAGTACCTCAACACTAACGACTATAATAACTAACTAAGTACTTCAACACTAACTACTACAGTAACTACTAAAGTACATCAAAACGAACTACTTCAGTAACTACAACAATACCACTGCAGTAACTAATTCAGTACCAAAACACTAACTACTACAGTAACTAATACAATACCACTACAGCAACTCCTACAGTACCACTACAGTAACTACAACAGTAGCTAGTACAATACCTCTACAGTAATTACTACAGTACCTCTACAGTAACTACTACAATACCTCTACAGTAACTACTACAATACCTCTACAGTAACTACTACAGTACCTCTACAGTAACTACTACAATACCTCTACAGTAATTACTACAATACCTCTACAGTAACTACTACAGTACCTCTACAGTAACTACTACAATACCTCTACAGTCACTACTACAGTACTTCTACAGTAACTACTACAGTACCTCTACAGTAACTACTTCAATACCTCTACAGTAACTACTACAGTACCTCTACAGTAACTACTACAATACCTCTACAGTAACTACTACAGTACCTCTACAGTAACTACTACAGTACCTCTACAGTAACTACTACAATACCTCTACAGTAACTACTACAGTACCTCTACAGTAACTACTACAGTACCTCTACAGTAACTACTACAATACCTCTACAGTAACTACTACAGTACCTCTACAGTAACTACTTCAATACCTCTACAGTAACTACTACAGTACCTCTACAGTAACTACTTCAATACCTCTACAGTAACTACTACAGTACCTCTACAGTAATTACTACAATACCTCTACAGTAACTACTACAATACCTCTACAGTAACTACTACAGTACCTCTACAGTAACTACTACAGTACCTCTACAGTAACTACTACAATACCTCTACAGTAACTACTACAGTACCTCTACAGTCACTACTACAGTACCTCTACAGTAACTACTACAGTACCTCTACAGTAACTACTACAATACCTCTACAGTAATTACTACAATACCACTACAGTAACTACTACAATACCTCTACAGTAATTACTACAATACCACTACAGTAACTACTACAATACCTCTACAGTAACTACTACAATACCTCTACAGTAACTACTACAATACCTCTACAGTAATTACTACAATACCTCTACAGTAACTACTACAGTACCTCTACAGTAATTACTACAGTACCTCTACAGTAACTACTACAGTACCACTACAGTAACTACTACAATACCTCTACAGTAATTACTACAATACCTCTACAGTCACTACTACAATACCTCTACAGTAACTACTACAGTACCTCTACAGTAATTACTACAGTACCTCTACAGTCACTACTACAGTACCTCTACAGTAACTACTACAGTACCACAACACTAACAACTATAGTATTTCTACAGGAATTACTAGAGTACCTCCACACTAAATACTACAGTACCGCACCACTAACTACTACAGTATCTCTACAGTAAATACAACAGTACCTCAACACTAACTACTACAGTAACTAATACAGTACCTCAACACTAACGACTACAGTTACTACTACAATGCCACAACAGTAACTACTACAGTACCTCTACAGTAACTACTACAGTAACTACAACAATACAACTACAGTAACTAATACAGTACCACAACACTAACTACTACAATACCACTACAGTAACTACTACAGTACCTCTACAGTAACAACTACAGTAACTAATACAGTACAAACACAGTAACTAATACATTGGCTCTACAGTAACAATCACATAAATCTAAACTAACTACTACAGTAACTACTATAGTACCTCGACAGTATATACTACTGTAACTACTACAATATTTACAACAGTACATCTACAGTAACTACTACTGTAACTTCTACAGTAATTAATACAGTACCTAAACAGTAACTACAACAGTGCCTCTACAGTAACTCCTACAGTAACTACTGTCATGACATTGCCTGCTTGGGTATAGCAAGCCCCATCCCCCTCTCCCTGCCTCTCCCTGCCCCCTACAACCCATGCTGTGGTCACAGAGAGACGTCGTAAATTCCTGAGAATCTCCTCATGGCCAAACAGTATTAGAGAGAGGGTAAACTTTCAGGACAAAGAGGTTTCTTCCACCTCACAGAGCTTGAGGTACGAACAGATTTCATGTTCCGGAAAAAGTATAAAAGCTCGGTGGAGATTCCAGCTATGAACCGGTCCGTTTGTCCTCATGTGGGAAACTCATGAGAGACGGTGTGGCTACATTACCATACCGCTGTTTATATAATAACCTCAGATATGAGGTTTACATCTGTTTGTTGTATAAAATGAATGAGTGAGTATGATACTGTTTGTATAATTGTGTAATATGATTTTGGACTGTTTAATGAAGAAAAATACAAATCCCTTTTGATTTAACTAAATCCAAGGACCGCCCCTGAGCCCAGTTAGGGTCAGACATCCTGGGACAGCCCCTTTCTGCTATCCGAATAAAAGCCCTACACTGAGAAATTATCATTAGACCATGTTTTTCTCCATAGGAGGAGAACGAAGGTTAAGTACCATTGCTGAATCTTTAACCATACCACGTGGTTAAACTCTTAGACGAATAAGAACAAGTCTTTGATATTGACTACTAGTCTGCAGCTAGGAATTCGGTATCATTGAGCACGAACAAAGACAACCGCCGAAACATCCATTCTATAACGAATGTCACTCTGAACTATCCACAATAACCAAGACAGAAAGACGGACCAAACTCTCCAACAAAAACTAACTTCTCTCCAGCGATCAAGACGACACATTGAGCGTAAATATATATATATATTGATTGCAATTGTTCCCGAATGAGTGAGCGTTCATGTGTAAGGGATTAGCATGTCAATTGTTATAATTATGAACTCTGTAGTGACTTCTTGGTCGAAAGCCAATTTTCCCTTTGTCTAACAAGCATGCCGGTTCAGCCCACTAGGGCATATCTCTCCCATTTCATGTAACCATTTTAAGTTTGTTTGTTTGTTTATGCATTTCTGTGAATTACTTAGTTAGTAATAAATAAATTATTTAAGACAATTGATGTATGGATGACTCATAGTGAAGACTGGGTTCGTGCAGATAACCAACAATTTACGACGTTTGGAATGAGACTAACGTGAGGTAAAATAAATAAATCATTAATCAGAAGACTATTGATCAGATATGAAAATATCTGAAAGGTTATATTGGGAAATTATAACTTTGTAATCTGACTACTTTCCCTGGTGCTCCCAAATTCATAGTTAATTAGTTACGTTATTACTCAGTTGATCGCGTAATCCCTAATTACAGGAATCTTTGATAAAAACTATAAGTCTTCAATTTAATGATAGCAAAGACACGACACTACTATAGTAGCAATACAGTAACTACTACAGTACCTACTATAGTACAAACACATTAATACAGTACCTATACAGTAACTACAACATAAATCTAAACTAACTATTACAGTAACTAATACAGTACCTCTACAGTAACTACTACAGAACCTCTACAGTAGCTCCTACTGTAACTACTACAGTAATTATTACAGTACCTCAACAGTACATACCACAGTACCTCAACACTAACTACTACAGTACCTACTACAGAACCTCTACAGTAGCTCCTACTGTAACTAGTATAGTATTTACAACAGTACATCTATAGTAAATGCAACAGTACATCTATAGTAACTACTACTATAACTACTACAGTAATTATTACAGTACCTCTACAGTAACTACAACAGTACCTCTACAGTAACTTCTACTGTAACTACTACAGTATTTACTACAGTACCTCTGCAGTAACTTCTACTGTAACTATTACAGTATTTACTACAGTACCTCTACAGTAACTACTACTGTAACTACTACAGTAATTACAACATAACCCAACAGTAACTACAACAGTAACTCATACTGTAACTATTACAGTATTTACTACAGTACCTCTACAGTCACTACTACAATACCTCTAGAGTAACTACTACAGTACCTCAACACTAAATACTACAATACCTCTACAGTAACTACTACAGTAACTACTATAGTACCAATACAGTAACTACTACAGTATCTCTACAGTAACTACTACAATACCTCTATGGTAACTACTACAGTACCTCTACAGTAACTACTACAGTACCTCTACAGTAACTACTACAATACCTCTACAGTAACTACTACAGTACCTCTACAGTAACTACTACAGTACCTCTATGGTAACTACTACAGTAACTACTACAATACCTCTATGGTAACTACTACAGTACCTCTACAGTAACTACTACAATACCTCTACAGTAACTACTAAAGTACCTCTACAGTAACAACTACAATACCTCTACAGTAACTACTACAATACCACTACAGTAACTACTACAGTACCTCTACAGTAACTACTACAATACCTCTACAGTCACTACTACAATACCTCTACAGTAACTACTACAGTACCTCTACAGTCACTACTACAATACCTCTACAGTAACTACTACAATACCTCTACAGTAACTACTACAATACCACTACAGTAACTACTACAGTACCTCTACAGTAACTACTACAGTACCTCTACAGTAACTACTACAATACCTCTACAGTAACTACTACAGTACCTCTACAGTAACTACTACAGTACCTCTACAGTAACTACTACAATACCTCTACAGTAACTACTACAGTACCTCTACAGTAACTACTACAGTACCTCTACAGTCACTACTACAATACCTCTAGAGTAACTACTACAGTACCTCAACACTAAATACTACAATACCTCTACAGTAACTACTACAGTAACTACTATAGTACCAATACAGTAACTACTACAGTATCTCTACAGTAACTACTACAATACCTCTACAGTAACTACTACAGTACCTCTACAGTAACTACTACAATACCTCTACAGTAACTACTACAGTACCTCTACAGTCACTACTACAATACCTCTACAGTAACTACTACAGTACCTCTACAGTAACTACTACAATACCTATACAGTAACTACTACAGTACCTCTACAGTAACTACTACAATACCACTACAGTAACTACTACAGTACCTCTACAGTAACTACTACAATACCACTACAGTAACTACTACAGTACCTCTACAGTAACTACTACAGTACCTCTACAGTAACTACTACAATACCTCTACAGTAACTACTACAGTACCTCTACAGTAACTACTACAATACCACTACAGTAACTACTACAGTACCTCTACAGTAACTACTACAATACCTCTACAGTAACTACTACAGTACCTCTACAGTAACTACTACAATACCACTACAGTAACTACTACAGTACCTCTACAGTAACTACTACAATACCTATACAGTAACTACTACAGTACCTCTACAGTAACTACTTCAATACCTCTACAGTAATTACTACAATACCTCTACAGTCACTACTACAGTACCTCTACAGTCACTACTACAGTACCTCTACAGTCACTACTACAGTACCTCTACAGTCACTACTACAGTACCTCTACAGTCACTACTACAGTACCTCTACAGTAATTATTACAATACCTCTACAGTAACTACTAAAGTACCTCTACAGTAACTACTACAGTACCTCTACAGTAATTACTACAATACCTCTACAGTAACTACTACAATACCTCTACAGTAATTACTACAATACCTCTACAGTAACTACTACAGTACCTCTACAGTAACTACTACAGTACCTCAACACTAAATACTACAATACCTCTACAGTAACTACTACAGTAACTACTATAGTACCAATACAGTAACTACTACAGTATCTCTACAGTAACTACTACAATACCTCTATGGTAACTACTACAGTACCTCTACAGTAACTACTACAGTACCTCTACAGTAACTACTACAATACCTCTACAGTACTACTACGAGTACCTCTACAGTAACTACTACAGTACCTCTATGGTAACTACTACAGTAACTACTACAATACCTCTATGGTAACTACTACAGTACCCTCTACAGTAACTACTACAAATACCTCTACAGTAACTACTAAAGTACCTCTACAGTAACAACTACAATACCTCTACAGTAACTACTACAATCCACTACAGTCACTACTACAGTACCTCTACAGTAACTACTACAATACCTCTACAGTCACTACTACAATACCTCTACAGTAACTACTACAGTACCTCTACTACCCAATACCTCGCTAACATAACTAACTACAATACCTCTACAGTAACTACTACAGAACCCACTACAGTAACTACTACAGTAATTACTACAATACCTCTACATTAACTACTACAATACCTCTACAGTAACTACTACAATACCTCTACAGTAATTACTACAATACCTCTACATTAACTACTACAATACCTCTACAGTAACTACTACAATACCTCTACATTAACTACTACAATACCACTACATTAACTACTACAATACCTCTACAGTAATTACTACAATACCTCTACATTAACTACTACAATACCTCTACAGTAACTACTACAATACCTCTACAGTAATTACTACAATACCTCTACAGTAATTACTACAATACCTCTACAGTAACTACTACAATACCTCTACAGTAACTACTACAGTACCTCTACAGTAATTACTACAATACCTCTACAGTAATTACTACAATACCTCTACAGTAATTACTACAATACCTCTACAGTAACTACTACAATACCTCTACAGTAACTCTACAGTAACTCTACAGTAACTCTACAGTAACTCTACAGTAACTCTACAGTACTTCTACAGTAACTACTACAATACCTCTACAGTAATTACTACAATACCTCTACAGTAACTACTACAATACCTCTACAGTAACTACTACAATACCACTACAGTAACTACTACAATACCTCTACAGTAATTACTACAATACCTCTACAGTAACTACTAAAGTACCTCTACAGTAACTACTACAGTACTTCTACAGTCACTACTACAGTACTTCTACAGTAACTACTACAGTACCTCTACAGTCACTACTACAATACCACTACAGTAACTACTACAGTATCTCTACAGTAACTACTACAGTACCTCTACAGTAACTACTACAATACCTCTACAGTAATTACTACAGTACCTCTACAGTAATTACTACAATACCTCTACAGTAACTACTAAAGTACCTCTACAGTAACTACTACAGTACCTCTACAGTAACTACTACAATACCACTACAGTAACTACTACAATACCTCTACAGTAACTACTACAATACCACTACAGTAACTACGACAATACCTCTACAGTAACTACTACAGTACCTCTACAGTAACTACTACAGTACCTCTACAGTAACTACTACAATACCACTACAGTAACTACTACAATACCACTACAGTAACTACTACAATACCTCTACAGTAACTACTACAGTACCTCTACAGTAACTACTACAATACCACTACAGTAACTACTACAATACCTCTACAGTAATTAATACAATACCTCTACAGTCACTACTACAATACCTCTACAGTAATTAATACAATACCTCTACAGTAACAACTAAAGTACCTCTACAGTAATTACTACAATACCTCTACAGTAATTACTACAATACCTCTACAGTCACTACTACAGTACCTCTACAGTCACTACTACAGTACCTCTACAGTAACTACTACAATACCTCTACAGTAACTACTACAATACCACTACAGTAACTACTACAGTACCTCTACAGTAACTACTACAGTACCTCTACAGTAATTACTACAATACCTCTACAGTAATTACTACAATACCTCTACAGTAACTACTACAGTACCTCTACAGTCACTACTACAATACCTCTAGAGTAACTACTACAGTACCTCTACAGTAACTACTACAATACCTCTACAGTAACTACTACAGTACCTCTACAGTAACTACTACAATACCTCTACAGTAACTACTTCAATACCTCTACAGTAATTACTACAATACCTCTACAGTCACTACTACAGTACCTCTACAGTCACTACTACAGTACCTCTACAGTCACTACTACAGTACCTCTACAGTCACTACTACAGTACCTCTACAGTAATTATTACAATACCTCTACAGTAACTACTAAAGTACCTCTACAGTAACTACTACAGTACCTCTACAGTAATTACTACAATACCTCTACAGTAACTACTACAGTACCTCTACAGTAATTACTACAATACCTCTACAGTCACTACTACAGTACCTCTACAGTCACTACTACAGTACCTCTACAGTCACTACTACAGTACCTCTACAGTCACTACTACAGTACCTCTACAGTCACTACTACAGTACCTCTACAGTAACTACTACAATACCACTACAGTAACTACTACAATACCTCTACAGTAATTACTACAATACCTCTACAGTAACTAATACAGTACCTCTACAGTAATTACTAAAGTACCTCTACAGTAACTACTACAGTACTTCTACAGTAACTACTACAATACCACTACAGTCACTACTACAATACCTCTACAGTAATTACTACAATACCTCTACAGTAACTACTACAGTACCTCTACAGTAACTACTACAATACCTCTACAGTAACTACTACAATACCTCTAGAGTAACTACTACAATACCTCTACAGTAATTACTACAATACCTCTACAGTAATTACTACAATACCTCTACAGTAATTACTACAATACCTCTACAGTAACTACTACAATACCTCTACAGTAACTACTACAATACCTCTACAGTAACTACTACAGTACCTCTACAGTAACTACTACAGTACCTCTACAGTAACTACTACAATACCTCTACAGTAACTACTACAATACCTCTACAGTAACTACTACAGTACCTCTACAGTAACTACTACAGTACCTCTACAGTAACTACTACAGTACTTCTACAGTCACTACTACAGTACTTCTACAGTAACTACTACAGTACCTCTACAGTAACTACTACAATACCTCTACAGTAACTACAACAGTAGCTCTACAGTCACTACTACAATACCACTACAGTAACTACTACAGTATCTTTACAGTAACTACTACAGTACCTCTATGGTAACTACTACAGTAGCTCTACAGTAACTACTACAATACCTCTACAGTAACTACTACAATACCTCTACAGTAACTACTACAATACCTCTACAGTAACTACTACAGTACTTCTACAGTAACTACTACAGTACCTCTACAGTAACTACTACAATACCACTACAGTAACTACTACAATACCTCTACAGTAACTACTACAGTACCTCTACAGTAACTACTACAATACCTCTACAGTAACTACTACAATACCTCTACAGTAACTACTACAGTACCTCTACAGTAACTACTACAATACCTCTACAGTCACTACTACAATACCTATACAGTAACTACTACAGTACCTCTACAGTAACTACTAAAGTACCTCTACAGTAACTACTACAGTACCTCTACATTAACTACTACAATACCTCTACATTAACTACTACAATACCTCTACAGTAACTACTACAATACCTCTACAGTAATTACTACAGTACCTCTACAGTAACTACTACAATACCTCTACAGTAACTACTACAGTACCTCTACAGTAACTACTACAATACCTCTACAGTAATTACTACAATACCTCTACAGTAACTACTACAATACCTCTACAGTAACTACTACAATACCTCTACAGTAATTACTACAATACCTCTACAGTAACTACTACAATACCTCTACAGTAATTACTACAATACCTCTACAGTCACTACTACAATACCTCTACAGTAACTACTTCAATACCTCTACAGTCACTACTACAATACCTCTACAGTAACTACTACAGTACCTCTACAGTAACTACTACAATACCTCTACAGTAACTACTACAATACCTCTACAGTCACTACTACAATACCTCTACAGTAACTACTTCAATACCTCTACAGTCACTACTACAATACCTCTACAGTAACTACTACAGTACCTCTACAGTAACTACTACAGTACCTCTACAGTAACTACTACAATACCTCTACAGTCACTACTACAATACCTCTACAGTAACTACTTCAATACCTCTACAGTCACTACTACAATACCTCTACAGTAACTACTACAGTACCTCTACAGTAACTACTACAGTACCTCTACAGTAACTACTACAATACCTCTACAGTCACTACTACAATACCTCTACAGTAACTACTACAGTACCTCTACAGTAACTACTACAATACCTCTACAGTAACTACTTCAATACCTCTACAGTCACTACTTCAATACCTCTACAGTCACTACTACAATACCTCTACAGTAACTACTACAATACCTCTACAGTCACTACTACAATACCTCTACAGTAACTACTTCAATACCTCTACAGTCACTACTACAGTACCTCTACAGTAACTACTACAATACCTCTACAGTAACTACTTCAATACCTCTACAGTAACTACTACAGTACCTCTACAGTAACTACTACAATACCTCTACAGTAACTACTACAGTAACTACTACAGTACCTCTACAGTAACTACTACAGTACCTCTACAGTAACTACTACAATACCTCTACAGTAACTACTACAATACCTCTACAGTAACTACTACAGTACCTCTACAGTAACTACTACAATACCTCTACAGTAACTACTACAGTACCTCTACAGTAACTACTACAGTACCTCTACAGTCACTACTACAGTACCTCTACAGTCACTACTACAGTACCTCTACAGTAATTACTACAATACCTCTACAGTAACTACTAAAGTACCTCTACAGTAACTACTACAGTACTTCTACAGTAACTACTACAATACCACTACTGTAACTACTACAGTACCTCTACAGTAATTACTACAATACCTCTACAGTAACTACTAAAGTACCTCTACAGTAACTACTACAGTACTTCTACAGTAACTACTACAATACCACTACTGTAACTACTACAGTACCTCTACAGTAATTACTACAATACCTCTACAGTAACTACTACAGTAACTACTACAATACCACTACAGTAACTACGACAATACCTCTACAGTAATTACTACAATACCTCTACAGTAATTACTACAATACCTCTACAGTAACTACTACAGTACCTCTACAGTCACTACTACAGTACTTCTACAGTCACTACTACAGTACTTCTACAGTAACTACTACAGTACCTCTACAGTAACTACTACAATACCTCTACAGTCACTACTACAGTACCTCTACAGTAACTACTACAATACCTCTACAGTAATTAATACAATACCTCTACAGTCACTACTACAATACCTCTACAGTAATTAATACAATACCTCTACAGTAACAACTAAAGTACCTCTACAGTAATTACTACAATACCTCTACAGTAATTACTACAATACCTCTACAGTCACTACTACAGTACCTCTACAGTCACTACTACAGTACCTCTACAGTCACTACTACAGTACCTCTATAGTAACTACTACAATACCTCTACAGTAATTACTACAATACCTTTACAGTAACAACTAAAGTACCTCTACAGTAATTACTACAATACCTCTACAGTAATTACTACAATACCTCTACAGTCACTACTACAGTACCTCTACAGTCACTACTACAGTACCTCTACAGTCACTACTACAGTACCTCTACAGTCACTACTACAGTACCTCTACAGTAATTACTACAATACCTCTACAGTAACTACTACAATACCTCTACAGTAACTACTACAATACCTCTACAGTCACTACTACAATACCTCTACAGTAACTACTACAATACCTCTACAGTAACTACTACAATACCTCTACAGTCACTACTACAGTACCTCTACAGTAACTACTACAGTACCTCTACAGTAACTACTACAGTACCTCTACAGTAACTACTACAGTACCTCTACAGTAACTACTACAATACCTCTACAGTAACTACTACAATACCTCTACAGTAATTACTACAATACCACTACAGTAACTACTACAATACCTCTACAGTAACTACTACAATACCTCTACAGTAACTACTACAATACCACTACAGTAACTACTACAATACCACTACAGTAACTACTACAATACCTCTACAGTAATTACTACAATACCTCTACAGTAATTACTACAATACCACTACAGTAACTACTACAATACCTCTACAGTAACTACTACAATACCTCTACAGTCACTACTACAATACCTCTACAGTAACTACTACAATACCTCTACAGTAACTACTACAATACCTCTACAGTAACTACTACAATACCTCTACAGTAATTACTACAATACCTCTACAGTAATTACTACAATACCTCTACAGTAACTACTACAATACCACTACAGTAACTACTACAGTACCTCTACAGTAACTACTACAGTACCTCTACAGTAATTACTACAATACCTCTACAGTAATTACTACAATACCTCTACAGTAACTACTACAGTACCTCTACAGTAACTACTACAGTACCTCTACAGTAACTACTACAGTACCTCTACAGTAACTACTACAATACCTCTACAGTAACTACTACAGTACCTCTACAGTAACTACTACAGTACCTCTACAGTAACTACTACATTACCACTACTGTAACGGTGTTCCTCCTCCTCTTCAACCGAAGAGGAGGAGTAGTGATTGAACCAAGGCGCAGCGTTGTGAAATGACATATTTTAATTAAACAAGACGGAATAAACACGAAACGAAAACACTTGAATAATTAACAAAATAACGAAACGAAAACGTAGACAGACCTGAACTATACGAACTTACATATAACACGAAGAACGCACGAACAGGGAAAATAGACTACACAAAAAGAACGATGTACAAACAAACCGAACAGTCCCGTATGGTGCGACAAACACTGACACAGGAGACAACCACCCACAACGAACACTGTGAAACAACCTACCTAAATATGACTCTCAATTAGAGGAAACGCCAAACACCTGCCTCTAATTGAGAGCCATACCAGGCAACCCTTAAACCAACATAGAAACAGAAAACATAGAATGCCCACCCAAACTCACGTCCTGACCAACTAACACATACAACAAACTAACAGAAATAGGTCAGGAACGTGACAACTACAGTAACTACTACAATACCTCTACAGTAATTACTACAATACCTCTACAGTAACTACTACAATACCTCTACAGTAACTACTACAATACCTCTACAGTAACTACTACAATACCTCTACAGTAATTACTACAATACCTCTACAGTAACTACTACAATACCTCTACAGTAACTACTACAATACCTCTACAGTAACTACTACAATACCTCTACAGTAACTACTACAATACCTCTACAGTAACTACTACAATACCTCTACAGTAATTACTACAATACCTCTACAGTAACTACTACAATACCTCTACAGTAATTACTACAATACCTCTACAGTAACTACTACAATACCTCTACAGTAATTACTACAATACCTCTACAGTAACTACTACAATACCTCTACAGTAACTACTACAGTACCTCTACAGTAACTACTACAATACCTCTACAGTAACTACTACAATACCTCTACACTAACTACTACAGTACCTCTACAGTAATTACTACAATACCTCTACAGTAACTACTACAATACCTCTACAGTAACTACTACAGTACCTCTACAGTAACTACTACAATACCTCTACAGTAACTACTACAGTACCTCTACAGTAACTACTACAATACCTCTACAGTAACTACTACTGCACTTCCGGGTTGGAGCGAGTAGTCGCATTTCGCTTCGCTCCACAGGTAGTATTACATTTCATTTCATTTCATTTCATTACAGTACAACGGTTTGATTTGTTTGATCTTAGCAATTTTTTTCTTAGCTAGCTACATAGCCGTCTTTGTATCAAAGATAATTGTGTAGTTTAGAGTAATTATCGAGGTTAGCTAGCCAGCTATTTTCGTCCTTCTAACGTAGTCAACACTGCTAGCTAGCCAGCTAGCCAATTTCTACCGAATAGCAGCACTGTAGAAACTATTACATTACAACGGAACGACTTGATTAGTGTAGTGTTAGCTAGCTACATAGTTGTCTTTGCTGTCTTTGTATCTAAGATAATTGTGTAGTTTAGAGTAATTATCGAGGTTAGCTAGCCAGCTATTTTCGTCCGCCGCGCCGCGCCACCGTTCTCCTACTAAGTCAACAACTGCTAGCTAGCTAGTCAACTTCTACCGACTAGCAGCACTGTAGAAACTAATACATTACAACGAAACGATTTGATTAGTGTAGTGTTAGCTAGCTACATAGTTGTCTTTGCTGTCTTTGTATCTAAGATAATTGTGTAGTTTAGAGTAATTATCGAGGTTATCGAGGTTACCTAGCCAGTTATCGAGGTTACCTAGCCAGCTACACTTTCAAACAAAGTCAACAACGCAGCCACTGCTAGCTAGCCTACTTCACCAGCCAGCAGTACTGTATCATTTTAATCATTTTAGTCAATAAGATTTTTGCAACGTAAGCTTAACTTTCTGAACATTCGAGACGCGTAGTCCACTTGTCATTCCAATCTCCTTTGCATTAGCGTAGCCTCTTCTGTAGCCTGTCAACTATGTGTCTGTCTATCCCTGTTCTCTCCTCTCTGCACAGACCATACAAACGCTTCACACCGCGTGGCCGCTGCCACTCTAACCTGGTGGTCCCAGCGCACACGACCCACGTGGAGTTCCAGGTCTCCGGCAGCCTCTGGAACTGCCGATCTGCGGCCAACAAGGCAGAGTTCATCTCAGCCTATGCTTCCCTCCAGTCCCTCGACTTCTTGGCACTGACGGAAACATGGATTACCACAGATAACACTGCTACTCCTACTGCTCTCTCCTCGTCTGCCCACGTGTTCTCGCACACCCCGAGAGCTTCTGGTCAGGGGGGTGGTGGCACTGGGATCCTCATCTCTCCCAAGTGGACATTCTCTCTTTCTCCCCTGACCCATCTGTCTATCGCCTGCTTTGAATTCCATGCTGTCACAGTTACCAGCCCTTTCAAGCTTAACATCCTTATCATTTATCGCCCTCCAGGTTCCCTTGGAGAGTTCATCAATGAGCTTGACGCCTTGATAAGTTCCTTTCCTGAGGATGGCTCACCTCTCACAGTTCTGGGTGACTTTAACCTCCCCACGTCTACCTTTGACTCATTCCTCTCTGCCTCCTTCTTTCCACTCCTCTCCTCTTTTGACCTCACCCTCTCACCTTCCCCCCCTACTCACAAGGCAGGCAATACGCTTGACCTCATCTTTACTAGATGCTGTTCTTCCACTAATCTCATTGCAACTCCCCTCCAAGTCTCCGACCACTACCTTGTATCCTTTTCCCTCTCGCTCTCATCCAACACTTCCCACACTGCCCCTACTCGGATGGTATCGCGCCGTCCCAACCTTCGCTCTCTCTCCCCCGCTACTCTCTCCTCTTCCATCCTATCATATCTTCCCTCTGCTCAAACCTTCTCCAACCTATCTCCTGATTCTGCCTCCTCAACCCTCCTCTCCTCCCTTTCTGCATCCTTTGACTCTCTATGTCCCCTATCCTCCAGGCCGGCTCGGTCCTCCCCTCCTGCTCCGTGGCTCGACGACTCATTGCGAGCTCACAGAACAAGGCTCCGGGCAGCCGAGCGGAAATGGAGGAAAACTCGCCTCCCTGCGGACCTGGCATCCTTTCACTCCCTCCTCTCTACATTTTCCTCTTCTGTCTCTGCTGCTAAAGCCACTTTCTACCACTCTAAATTCCAAGCATCTGCCTCTAACCCTAGGAAGCTCTTTGCCACCTTCTCCTCCCTCCTGAATCCTCCTCCCCCTCCCCCCCCCTCCTCCCTCTCTGCGGATGACTTCGTCAACCATTTTGAAAAGAAGGTCGACGACATCCGATCCTCGTTTGCTAAGTCAAACGACACCGCTGGTTCTGCTCACACTGCCCTACCCTGTGCTTTGACCTCTTTCTCCCCTCTCTCTCCAGATGAAATCTCGCGTCTTGTGACGGCCGGCCGCCCAACAACCTGCCCGCTTGACCCTATCCCCTCCTCTCTTCTCCAGACCATTTCCGGAGACCTTCTCCCTTACCTCACCTCGCTCATCAACTCATCCTTGACCGCTGGCTACGTCCCTTCCGTCTTCAAGAGAGCGAGAGTTGCACCCCTTCTGAAAAAACCTACACTCGATCCCTCCGATGTCAACAACTACAGACCAGTATCCCTTCTTTCTTTTCTCTCCAAAACTCTTGAACGTGCCGTCCTTGGCCAGCTCTCCTGCTATCTCTCTCAGAATGACCTTCTTGATCCAAATCAGTCAGGTTTCAAGACTAGTCATTCAACTGAGACTGCTCTTCTCTGTGTCACGGAGGCGCTCCGCACTGCTAAAGCTAACTCTCTCTCCTCTGCTCTCATCCTTCTAGACCTATCGGCTGCCTTTGATACTGTGAACCATCAGATCCTCCTCTCCACCCTCTCCGAGTTGGGCATCTCCGGCGCGGCCCACGCTTGGATTGCGTCCTACCTGACAGGTCGCTCCTACCAGGTGGCGTGGCGAGAATCTGTCTCCGCACCACGTGCTCTCACCACTGGTGTCCCCCAGGGCTCTGTTCTAGGCCCTCTCCTATTCTCGCTATACACCAAGTCACTTGGCTCTGTCATATCCTCACATGGTCTCTCCTATCATTGCTATGCAGACGACACACAATTAATCTTCTCCTTTCCCCCTTCTGATAACCAGGTGGCGAATCGCATCTCTGCATGTCTGGCAGACATATCAGTGTGGATGACGGATCACCACCTCAAGCTGAACCTCGGCAAGACGGAGCTGCTCTTCCTCCCGGGGAAGGACTGCCCGTTCCATGATCTCGCCATCACGGTTGACAACTCCATTGTGTCCTCCTCCCAGAGCGCTAAGAACCTTGGCGTGATCCTGGACAACACCCTGTCGTTCTCAACTAACATCAAGGTGGTGACCCGTTCCTGTAGGTTCATGCTCTAAAACATTCGCAGAGTACGACCCTGCCTCACACAGGAAGCGGCGCAGGTCCTAATCCAGGCACTTGTCATCTCCCGTCTGGATTACTGCAACTCGCTGTTGGCTGGGCTCCCTGCCTGTGCCATTAAACCCCTACAACTCATCCAGAACGCCGCAGCCCGTCTGGTGTTCAACCTTCCCAAGTTCTCTCACGTCACCCCGCTCCTCCGCTCTCTCCACTGGCTTCCAGTTGAAGCTCGCATCCGCTACAAGACCATGGTGCTTGCCTACGGAGCTGTGAGGGGAACGGCACCTCCGTACCTTCAGGCTCTGATCAGGCCCTACACCCAAACAAGGGCACTGCGTTCATCCACCTCTGGCCTGCTCGCCTCCCTACCTCTGAGGAAGTACAGTTCCCGCTCAGCCCAGTCAAAACTGTTCGCTGCTCTGGCACCCCAATGGTGGAACAAACTCCCTCACGACGCCAGGTCAGCGGAGTCAATCACCACCTTCCGGAGACACCTGAAACCCCACCTCTTTAAGGAATACCTAGGATAGGATAAAGTAATCCTTCTAACCCCCCCCCCTTAAAAGAGTTAGATGCACTATTGTAAAGTGGTTGCTCCACTGGATATCATAAGGTGAATGCACCAATTTGTAAGTCGCTCTGGATAAGAGCGTCTGCTAAATGACTTAGTGAGGTTACACACACACACGACACATCACACACAGGGGGAGGAGCTGATCTGCTAAGAACAATCATTAGCTGTGGTTCTGTCCTTCTGAACTCTGCCCCAAATTCTGTTGATTCTGTGCCTCAGATAACCTGTGTGCTAGCAGGATTACATCTTAAAACAGCTCCAATATTATTCATAATGTTATAGCTACGGGACTGTTTGGTAAGGTTTACAAGACTCACATAGCTAGCATGAAACTTCAAGTACGGCTCACAAGACTACATACAAAGCTTACATGTTAGTATTAGTCATGTAAGGTTAGCCAACAGTACATCCAACCAATGCTTACATAAGATAAGATAATTACTTTAATATCCCCATGGGGAAATGCTGTTTGCGTCTCTGTGTACATAACACATATAGTATGATCAAACATACTGACTTGCTTAGTTAAAGAAATGTTAAATAAAATAAAATACAAAAGACATCAATATAAATACAGACAATAAATACAAGGAGAATAAAACAACACGAAGACAAACACTATCAACAATCAAAAACAAAACGCCAAACGCAAACACACAAGCCGCGGGTCACCGCAGTGCTGCGCCCTGAAATTAGAATCCGGCTCCAAAGCCAACAGCCTTGGTCAATATGGTCCATGATAGCCTGGTGATTCCAGAGAGGAGTAATTTCAGTACAGGCCTATGATGTAGTCTACTGGGGTTATTCAACTGCCACCCACATTACTAGTCATTACTTAAGGACTTCCACTCCATGGATGCATCCCAAATGCTACCATATTCCCTATAGGGTGCACTACCCAGGTCAAAAGCAGTGCACTATACACTGAGTGAACAAAAAATTAAGAACACCTTCCTAATATTGAGTGGCACTCACTTTTTGCCCTCAGAATTCATAGGGGTATGAACTCTACAAGCTATCGAAAGCGTTGGCCCATGTTGACTCCAATGCTTCCCACAGTTGTGTCAAGTTTGTTGGATGTCCTTTGGGTGGACCATTCTTGATACACTCGATAAACAGTGTAGTCATGGTCAGCAGTCATGGTCAATGTGGATGTGGGACCACTTGCTCTTCAGACAACCACACTGGACAAAAGGAAGAAATGACTAGAGGGTGAGACAAACTGAGAATTACACATCAACACCAGGATAGAGTTACATGATACTGTTATAGTGCATTGAGGAGGCAGTCTTCAGATAACTATAGTGGAGGAGGACTACAGGGTGAGTGTATAGCTGGAACAGGCTGAGAATGACATACCAGTAACACATTGAGGAGGCAGTCTTCAGATAACTATAGTGGAGGAAGAGAGAGAGAGACTTGAGAATGACACCATCATTGTAGAGTTATGTGACTGTGATTAAGCAGTGTATTTAAGAGGTGAGATTACCGTAGAATGGCCTCAGACCTAATGTGGACGGATGATGGAGCAGATTCTAATAGCCAACATGCCTTGACCCTTAACCCCTGACCCCAGTCTCAGCTGAGCTCTAACTCCTAGTGAGATTATTTATAGGCCCAGAGCAGTGCATGATGGTCTAGGTCGGCTGCAGGTCTTGGCAGGTCCTCGTACCTCGAACATCACACTGTATATACCTATTCCCCCACCCTAACCCCCTCAATCAATCAAGTACATGTATTTATAAAGTCCTTTATACATTAGCAGTTTCTCACAAAGTGCTTTACAGTAACCCGGCATAGACTCCAAAAAGCAAGCAGAAGCACAGAAATCATCCTAATCAATCCAAGCTATCCTACTGTGAATAACTTCACATACTGTAGATCCCTTCCATTCAAATCTGGACTGTGAAGCCAGTTCCACTGCTTCCTTTCATTTTTCCTCTCTAACGGATCAGAAAACCAGCAGGCTCCGGACCTCATAGGGTGAGATCTTCATACCCCTGCTGTAGATGGATACCCTGGCTGACACTGAGTCAAATAGAGGTTAATTATACCAAGGATTTTTACAGCGCTTCTCTAAAACCAAAAAAGACACTTTACGTCCATTCCACGCTAAGGCCTCTGGTTATTGAGTTCTCTGGTTATTGAGGTGATTTGAGCACATTGGGGAGAGGACAAACAGAGTGGAGGTGATTGGAGCTCAATTGGGAGAGGAGAAACAGAGTGGAGGTGATTGGAGCTCAACGGGGAGAGGAGAAACAGAGTGGAGGTGATTGGAGCTCAACGGGGAGAGGCGAAACAGAGTGGAGGTGATTGGAGCTCAACAGGGGAGAGGAGAAACAGAGTGGAGGTGATTGGAGCTCAACGGGGAGAGGCGAAACAGAGTGGAGGTGATTGGAGCTCAACGGGGAGAGGAGAAACAGAGTGGAGGTGATTGGAGCTCAACAGGGGAGAGGAGAAACAGAGTGGAGGTGATTGGAGCTCAACAGGGGAGAGGAGAAACAGAGTGGAGGTGATTGGAGCTCAACGGGGAGAGGACAAACAGAGTGGAGGTGATTGGAGCTCAACGGGGAGAGGAGAAACAGAGTGGAGGTGATTGGAGCTCAACGGGGAGAGGAGAAACAGAGTGGAGGTGATTGGAGCTCAACAGGGAGAGGCGAAACAGAGTGGAGGTGATTGGAGCTCAACAGGGGAGAGGAGAAACAGAGTGGAGGTGATTGGAGCTCAACGGGAGCTCAACAGGGGAGAGGAGAAACAGAGTGGAGGTGATTGGAGCTCAACGGGGAGAGGCGAAACAGAGTGGAGGTGATTGGAGCTCAACGGGGAGAGGAGAAACAGAGTGGAGGTGATTGGAGCTCAACGGGGAGAGGCGAAACAGAGTGGAGGTGATTGGAGCTCAACAGGGGAGAGGAGAAACAGAGTGGAGGTGATTGGAGCTCAACGGGGAGAGGAGAAACAGAGTGGAGGTGATTGGAGCTCAACGGGGAGAGGAGAAACAGAGTGGAGGTGATTGGAGCTCAACAGTGGAGAGGAGAAACAGAGTGGAGGTGATTGGAGCTCAACGGGGAGAGGAGAAACAGAGTGGAGGTGATTGGAGCTCAACAGGGGAGAGGAGAAACAGAGTGGAGGTGATTGGAGCTCAACGGGGAGAGGAGAAACAGAGTGGAGGTGATTGGAGCTCAACGGGGAGAGGAGAAACAGAGTGGAGGTGATTGGAGCTCAACAGGGGAGAGGCGAAACAGAGTGGAGGTGATTGGAGCTCAACGGGGAGAGGAGAAACAGAGTGGAGGTGATTGGAGCTCAACGGGGAGAGGAGAAACAGAGTGGAGGTGATTGGAGCTCAACGGGGAGAGGAGAAACAGAGTGGAGGTGATTGGAGCTCAACAGGGGAGAGGAGAAACAGAGTGGAGGTGATTGGAGCTCAACGGGGAGAGGCGAAACAGAGTGGAGGTGATTGGAGCTCAACAGGGGAGAGGAGAAACAGAGTGGAGGTGATTGGAGCTCAACGGGGAAAGGAGAAACAGAGTGGAGGTGATTGGAGCTCAACGGGGAGAGGAGAAACAGAGTGGAGGTGATTGGAGCTCAACGGGGAGAGGAGAAACAGAGTGGAGGTGATTGGAGCTCAACGGGGAGAGGAGAAACAGAGTGGAGGTGATTGGAGCTCAACGGGGAGAGGAGAAACAGAGTGGAGGTGATTGGAGCTCAACGGGGAGAGGAGAAACAGAGTGGAGGTGATTGGAGCTCAACAGGGGAGAGGAGAAACAGAGTGGAGGTGATTGGAGCTCAACGGGGAGAGGAGAAACAGAGTGGTGATTGGAGCTCAACGGGGAGAGGAGAAACAGAGTGGAGGTGATTGGAGCTCAACGGGGAGAGGAGAAACAGAATGGAGGTGATTGGAGCTCAACAGGGGAGAGGAGAAACAGAGTGGAGGTGATTGGAGCTCAACGGGGAGAGGACAAACAGAGTGGAGGTGATTGGAGCTCAACGGGGAGAGGAGAAACAGAGTGGAGGTGATTGGAGCTCAACGGGGAGAGGAGAAACAGAGTGGAGGTGATTGGAGCTCAACGGGGAGAGGCGAAACAGAGTGGAGGTGATTGGAGCTCAACAGGGGAGAGGAGAAACAGAGTGGAGGTGATTGGAGCTCAACGGGGAGAGGCGAAACAGAGTGGAGGTGATTGGAGCTCAACGGGGAGAGGAGAAACAGAGTGGAGGTGATTGGAGCTCAACAGTGGAGAGGAGAAACAGAGTGGAGGTGATTGGAGCTCAACGGGGAGAGGAGAAACAGAGTGGAGGTGATTGGAGCTCAACAGGGGAGAGGAGAAACAGAGTGGAGGTGATTGGAGCTCAACAGGGGAGAGGAGAAACAGAGTGGAGGTGATTGGAGCTCAACGGGGAGAGGAGAAACAGAGTGGAGGTGATTGGAGCTCAACAGGGGAGAGGCGAAACAGAGTGGAGGTGATTGGAGCTCAACGGGGAGAGGAGAAACAGAGTGGAGGTGATTGGAGCTCAACGGGGAGAGGAGAAACAGAGTGGAGGTGATTGGAGCTCAACGGGGAGAGGAGAAACAGAGTGGAGGTGATTGGAGCTCAACGGGGAGAGGAGAAACAGAGTGGAGGTGATTGGAGCTCAACAGGGGAGAGGAGAAACAGAGTGGAGGTGATTGGAGCTCAACGGGGAGAGGAGAAACAGAGTGGAGGTGATTGGAGCTCAACAGGGGAGAGGAGAAACAGAGTGGAGGTGATTGGAGCTCAACGGGGAAAGGAGAAACAGAGTGGAGGTGATTGGAGCTCAACGGGGAGAGGAGAAACAGAGTGGAGGTGATTGGAGCTCAACGGGGAGAGGAGAAACAGAGTGGAGGTGATTGGAGCTCAACGGGGAGAGGAGAAACAGAGTGGAGGTGATTGGAGCTCAACGGGGAGAGGAGAAACAGAGTGGAGGTGATTGGAGCTCAACGGGGAGAGGAGAAACAGAGTGGAGGTGATTGGAGCTCAACAGGGGAGAGGAGAAACAGAGTGGAGGTGATTGGAGCTCAACGGGGAGAGGAGAAACAGAGTGGTGATTGGACAACGGGGAGAGGAGAAACAGAGTGGAGGTGATTGGAGCTCAACAGGGGAGAGGCGAAACAGAGTGGAGGTGATTGGAGCTCAACGGGGAGAGGAGAAACAGAGTGGAGGTGATTGGAGCTCAACGGGGAGAGGAGAAACAGAGTGGAGGTGATTGGAGCTCAACGGGGAGAGGAGAAACAGAGTGGAGGTGATTGGAGCTCAACAGGGGAGAGGAGAAACAGAGTGGAGGTGATTGGAGCTCAACGGGGAGAGGCGAAACAGAGTGGAGGTGATTGGAGCTCAACAGGGGAGAGGAGAAACAGAGTGGAGGTGATTGGAGCTCAACGGGGAGAGGAGAAACAGAGTGGAGGTGATTGGAGCTCAACGGGGAGAGGAGAAACAGAGTGGAGGTGATTGGAGCTCAACGGGGAGAGGAGAAACAGAGTGGAGGTGATTGGAGCTCAACGGGGAGAGGAGAAACAGAGTGGAGGTGATTGGAGCTCAACGGGGAGAGGAGAAACAGAGTGGAGGTGATTGGAGCTCAACAGGGGAGAGGAGAAACAGAGTGGAGGTGATTGGAGCTCAACGGGGAGAGGAGAAACAGAGTGGAGGTGATTGGAGCTCAACAGGGGAGAGGAGAAACAGAGTGGAGGTGATTGGAGCTCAACAGGGGAGAGGAGAAACAGAGTGGAGGTGATTGGAGCTCAACGGGGAGAGGAGAAACAGAGTGGAGGTGATTGGAGCTCAACGGGGAGAGGAGAAACAGAGTGGAGGTGATTGGAGCTCAACAGGGGAGAGGAGAAACAGAGTGGAGGTGATTGGAGCTCAACGGGGAGAGGAGAAACAGAGTGGAGGTGATTGGAGCTCAACAGGGGAGAGGAGAAACAGAGTGGAGGTGATTGGAGCTCAACGGGGAGAGGAAAAACAGAGTGGAGGTGATTGGAGCTCAACGGGGAGAGGAGAAACAGAGTGGAGGTGATTGGAGCTCAACAGGGGAGAGAAGAAACAGAGTGGAGGTGATTGGAGCTCAACGGGGAGAGGAGAAACAGAGTGGAGGTGATTGGAGCTCAACGGGGAGAGGAGAAACAGAGTGGAGGTGATTGGAGCTCAACGGGGAGAGGAGAAACAGAGTGGAGGTGATTGGAGCTCAACGGGGAGAGGAGAAACAGAGTGGAGGTGATTGGAGCTCAACGGGGAGAGGAGAAACAGAGTGGAGGTGATTGGAGCTCAACGGGGAGAGGAGAAACAGAGTGGAGGTGATTGGAGCTCAACAGGGGAGAGGAGAAACAGAGTGGAGGTGATTGGAGCTCAACAGGGGAGAGGAGAAACAGAGTGGAGGTGATTGGAGCTCAACGGGGAGAGGAGAAACAGAGTGGAGGTGATTGGAGCTCAACGGGGAGAGGAGAAACAGAGTGGAGGTGATTGGAGCTCAACAGGGGAGAGGAGAAACAGAGTGGAGGTGATTGGAGCTCAACGGGGAGAGGAGAAACAGAGTGGAGGTGATTGGAGCTCAACAGGGGAGAGGAGAAACAGAGTGGAGGTGATTGGAGCTCAACGGGGAGAGGAGAAACAGAGTGGAGGTGATTGGAGCTCAACGGGGAGAGGAGAAACAGAGTGGAGGTGATTGGAGCTCAACAGGGGAGAGAAGAAACAGAGTGGAGGTGATTGGAGCTCAACGGGGAGAGGCGAAACAGAGTGAAAATGCTTTAAAGTCACTGACGTTAGTGAAAGCAATTTTCCTGTAAAGATAAAGAGGATGAGAATAGAGAGAAGAGCGATGCTTAATGGAGGCCATCCATTCACCTAATTGCAGTTATAGCACTAGTATCACCCATTGAAAACACTAGTGTGGTGCCCTGAATCCTAAAAGACTAACATATATGGCTCAACATAACCACTGTCACACACACACACACACACACACGTGTGCACGCACGCACGCACAGACAGACAGATAGACAGACACCTGATTTGCTGAGCTTGGTAGCATCATCATTAGCAGATGAGTGGTGGGGTAGTCAGGGTACATAACGCACGGTAATCCCACTGCTGTGTTTTGTAAGCAAATCATTATCAGGCCTATTAATAGCACACTGCGGGTTTCTCATTCTTACACTAATACAGCTTATTTTAGAACAGTCTTCGTGTACGTCCCAAATGGCACCCAATTCCCTATATAGTGCACTGCTATGGGCCCTGGTCAAAAAGTGCACTGTATTGGAAATGGGGTGTAATTTGGGACGCAACCTTCCAATGTATAAGGACCCAATAGAAAACCCAATTGAACAAAAAAGTTATACATATTGACAATAAATCCACTTAGTTTCCAACATATACTTACTCCTACTAACGGGTTAAATTGACTCATTCCAAATCTATAGTTCCTTCTTGACAAGTCTTGCACTGTTAAATCACCCTGTGTCAACCCAATGGAACAACAGTCATTCCCAATAAATTATTTTACTTTCCAATTTAACTCCAACTAAAGGCACCAAAAATGTACATATTTACAATACATGAATTTACTTTCCAATCTACATTAAGGCCAGGCACCACAGGCTGAAATAAAAATGTTGCATCGACCTATCAATTTGAGATTTGTTGGTATTTTGGTCCATTTATATTAGTATTTAAAAAAAATAAACATACAAATGTCAAATACATATATAATTTTTTTGTAGTTTACCATGCAACCGTCATACATTTTTTTATGAATTGTAACCACATTAAAATTGACATACATCAACAATTTCAAAGCTCACTAAATTGCATTACACATCATTTAAAAGGCCATTTCATAGAGAATGGTACAAACTGGACTATATTTAGTGACTTACTTTGAAGAGACTGTGATTGGGTCTAAATAGGCATTTGGTGTTAGTCTAATTTCAGTGTACTTGTGTTTAACTGCGGAAGTCACAGACTTTTCTCACACGCCAACTGTCACGACTTCCGCCGAAGTCGGCCCTTCTCCTTGTTCGGGTGGTCGACGTCACCGGCTTTCTAGTCACCATCGATCCATTTTTCAGTTTCGTTTTGTTTTGTCTGTATTATACACACCCTGGTTTCAATTCCCCCATCATGTTCTCTATTTAACCCTCTGGCTTTCATTTCTGTTTTGTCCGTGATTGTTTGTGCGTTAGTGGTTGTGATGATTACGTGTGTGTTTGTGATTATTTCCATTTGTGGAACTTTTGCCTATATTTTGAGTAAAACACTGTGGTTTCGCTCAACACCTGTGTCCTGCGCTTGACTCCGATACTTCTCTGCACACAACCCTGACACCAACACACTTTCCTCAGCTTCAGAAGCATCTGCATTCACCAAATGTTGTGTGCTTAAGATTATATACAGAGTGTACAAAACATGAAGAACTCCTTCCACCTCAATTGTCTCAAGGCTTAAAAATCCTTCTTTAACCTGTCTCCTCCCCTTCATATACACCAGCGGTCACCAACCAGGGGATCTCTACCACCAGCATTATAGCTGTAATGAATGACTACAGCAAAGTGTTCCGATAAACTGCCGTTGTTATTATTAGCGGCTTGTGTCTTTTTTCATATCTAAGAATATCTCATTTTCTCTGGTCATAGGAGTAACGACATGAATTGGTGCATGAGGCAGAAATAATGCAGTGTGACTTGAGTTTCCCCATCAGCTGGAAGACTGTGTCCCTTTTCTCAGCGGAGGGAGGGAGAGCAGATGGACGGTGAGTTGGGTGACAGGCAGCCTCCTTGCTGCTCCCTACCTCTCGACCCTCAGACTGACCATCAGATGCAGTTCATCAGTCCAGTAAAAAAAAAAAAAAAATTATTATGCTCAGTCAAATGATCTATTACCAGTGTGATCATATACCAATTTTTTTTTACAAATATAATATCAAAATGGTCTGAGGAGAACAACATTGGCAGGTCAATTCAAGCATAGCCAATGTGCAGTGATAATGTATTGGGCCTATAGCCTACTGCACAAACCTCATTGCCACAGAACTGTTTTTAATTGGTTAATGTTGCATAGGTTTATGCTTTTTAAGTCATGTTTAAACAAACAAAAAATCTGAGCGGTAGAGGTCAGCTTGCATTTTGACTCAAAAAGTGATCATTACTCAGAAAAGGTTGGTGACCACTGATCTGATTGAAGTGGATTTAAGTGTATATTCTTCTAAAATGGACCATTAGTCATGGGACCAACATTAGTATTTTTCACTCATCATTTCCAAATCATCAAAAATAATTGAAAATGTATTGTGAAGTTCAACAAAGTCACTTATAGATGATTTGAACATGATGCGTGAAAAATGCTAATATCGGTACCATGTCCTGAATGGGATTTGTGCCACAAATACTAAAATGTTAGCATGTGGACAAAGTGTCAAGGAAACTAAACCAAAGCTTGCTGACACACCTTGTCCATAGACTGCTTACAGTGTAAGGAAACCAACATGTACTTTTGTAATTTGGGTCCCTTTTACCTGCATTAACTCATAGTGAAGGGTTAATTACGGCAACAAAATTGTGGATGAGTTGTGTTGCCGCGGTGACACTGAGATGATGGGAGGACTTGACGGGCTCTAAGTACTTTTCAACAGCCTCCACCTCTCCACTACTCCACCAGCTAGCCAGACAGCAAACATAATGAAATTCCTGTTGTAACCTTTTGCTCTGAGAGACAAAGTGAGGGTTTTTAGAGGAGAGTGGTTTTGTCAATGTTTGATTTATTGCTGGGGTGTCACAATGGCACCCTATTCCCTAAACTGTGCACTACTTTTGACCAGAGACCTATTGGCCCTTGTCAAAAGTAGTGCACTACATTGGGAGTAGGGTGCCATTTGCGACATAACCAATTCTTTCTCAGTGGGCTAGCTGGCTGGTTTTCTGATAAGAATTGAGTGGTGAAAAGGGTCTGTACGAAGCTCCAGCATGCAGCAACCAACCCAGAGGCTCTTACTTAGTGAAGAGAATAGAATACACTTTATGCTCCACTGGTTATCCTTTGATAACCAAATTAACCTTAAATTCATTTGGACAGACTATTATTACTAATGTGCAACATTCTCCATTTGAATGTGGGTGTAGCTAGCTGTAGTCTATGTCTATCAGCACTGATGTAGAAAATCTATTAACGGCACATGCTACTTCCATACACTTTAAAGTTCCATTATTTCTTAGGCAATACTCTAAAGGTGATTGTACCGGTAGATGAATCCTATCTGCATTTGTCATTCCCTTCTATACATGACCTTCAGCTCAACAGGGGTAAAGCCTTTTGACAGATTCACATCCTTCAACAGGTGAATGTCTACAGGTCATCATTAAGCCCTGTGATGGAATCATGTCATCACACACGCACGCACCCCCGCACACACACACACACACACACACACACACACACACACACACACACACACCAATCGCTTGTGTCTAAAACAGGAAGTCTGTCATGAGGGACCGAGTGTGGTTGTATAATGCTAAAATCCTGACTGAGACTGACAGACACCAAGGAGCCTCATCACAGCTCTCTGCAGTAGGTGACGATAGCAGCGAACTCCTGTGGAATCTGTCTGTCGATGGTGAGTGTGTGTGTGTCCTTCTCCTCATCAAACACCTTCCTTCACCTGACACCATCAGCAGCTACTGATGAGGGACTATTCATGCAGCAGACATCCTTCTTATTGGGACATTCTGTACTGTTCAGCTGTTCACACCAGCTAGCTAGCTAACCCCCGAGAGAGAGAGAGAGAGAGAGAGAGAGAGAGAGAGAGAGAGAGAGAGAGAGAGAGAGAGAGAGAGAGAGAGAGAGAGAGAGAGAGAGAGAGAGAGAGAGAGAGAGAGAGAGAGAGAGAGAGAGAGAGAGAGAGAGAGAGAGAGAGAGAGAGAGAGAGAGAGAGAGAGAGAGAGAGAGAGAGGCATGCAGGCGGCTCTGATGGAGCTATGGAGACGATAGAGGAAAGGAAGACATGACGTCTCTCAAATTCTGATACAAAACATACCATTTCCACCTGTTCACACAGTAATTTAAACACATATATATGGACATAACAAACGGATGCACACACACAGTTAGAAGTAAGGAAGGACCAGAAGTCACCCACCAGTAGCCAGTTACTACTACAGTCACCCACCAGTAGCCAGTTACTGCTAACGTCACCCACCAGTAGCCAGTTACTGCTACAGTCACCCACTAGTAGCCAGTTACTGCTAACGTCACCCACCAGTAGCCAGTTACTACTACAGTCACCCACCAGTAGCCAGTTACTACTACAGTCACCCACCAGTAGCCAGTTACTACTACAGTCACCCACCAGTAGCCAGTTACTGCTAACGTCACCCACCAGTAGCCAGTTACTGCTACAGTCACACACTAGTAGCCAGTTACTGCTAACGTCACCCACCAGTAGCCAGTTACTGCTAACGTCAGCCACCAGTAGCCAGTTACTGCTACAGTCACCCACCAGTAGCCAGTTACTACTACAGTCACCCACCAGTAGCCAGTTCCTACCACAGTCACCCACCAGTAGCCAGTTACTGCTACAGCCGCCCACCAGTAGCCAGTTACTACTACAGTCACCCACCAGTAGCCAGTTACTGCTAACGTCACCCACCAGTAGCCAGTTACTGCTAACGTCACCCACCAGTAGCCAGTTACTGCTACAGTCACCCACTAGTAGCCAGTTACTGCTAACATCACCCACCAGTAGCCAGTTACTGCTACAGTCACCTACCAGTAGCTAGTTACTACTACAGTCAACCACCAGTAGCCAGTTACTGCTACAGTCACCCACCAGTAGCCAGTTACTGCTACAGTCACCTACCAGTAGCTAGTTACTACTACAGTCACCCACCAGTAGCCAGTTACTGCTACAGTCACCCACCAGTAGCCAGTTACTGCTAAAGTCACCCACCAGTAGCCAGTTACTGCTACAGTCACCCACCAGTAGCCAGTTACTGCTACAGTCACCTACCAGTAGCCAGTTACTGCTACAGTCACCTACCAGTAGCCAGTTACTGCTACAGTCACCCACCAGTAGCCAGTTACTGCTACAGTCACCTACCAGTAGCTAGTTACTACTACAGTCACCCACCAGTAGCCAGTTACTGCTAACGTCACCCACCAGTAGCCAGTTACTGCTACAGTCACCTACCAGTAGCCAGTTACTGCTACAGTCACCCACCAGTAGCCAGTTACTGCTACAGTCACCCACCAGTAGCCAGTTACTGCTAACGTCACCCACCAGGAGCCAGTTACTGCTAGTCACCCACCAGTAGCCAGTTACTGCTATAGTCACCCACCAGTAGTCAGGTAGTGTTACAGTCACCCATCAGTAGCCAGTTACTACTCCCCACGCTGTAGCCAGTTACTACAGTTACTGAGCCTAAATTCTGATTACAGCTGCAAAGACCTTAGCCTACCTCTTCTCTCTCCTTATAAGCCCAGCTTGCTGTACCAACAATAGCATTCAAGCCTATGACGAATACATCCACTCCACTCCTCCACACTGACCCCCCAGAGAGCCTGCTAACCTGGGCAAGGCCCAGAGAGCCTGTTAACCTGGGCCAGGCCTGGAACACACCAGGTAAATTACAGCAGAGGTGGTATGGTATATCCTTGTGTATGTAACAATTTCACAAGCATAAATTAAAAGCCTAAAACTAAATCTCTACAAAAGTGAACACTCACACAAGTGATCAGATACTAACATCCATTCAGATATTTTAATAACCGTGCCCATCCCTAATTGGAGGTGGCTCACCATTCTCAAGCCAGATCCTGCATGATTGTGGAAGACTGGAATATGGCAGCAGTTTCCCTCCTTCTCCGTCCAGTGACAAAAACAGACCTTCCTCCCTGAACGATGACCCCTTGGTTGGTACCCACACAGCAAGCGGCACAGCAAATCAAGCAGAGGAGGAAAAATAATAACGACTCTCCTCCTCTCCTCTCTTCTTTCAAAGTAATCCTCTACAGGTCTCAGTGTTGCTGACGCCGTTCAGTCAGCTCGATTCAGCCACGGAAAATGATATGGGTTGCAGGAAGCAGATATGGCAGGGTGACGAGAAAAGCGAGAGGAGGAGGAGGACAAGGAAGGCACCCAGGCAGCAGTCACTGTGTCACTAGGGAGAGAGAGAGAGGGACACCGAGATTACATTCTCTCGGATATCTTCACTCATCCTTGGACAGTCGGCCAGCTTTCTCCTTCCAAAAAAAGAAGACCTTTCCTAAGCAGCAGAGGCAAATACGGGCCAAAAGATGGATTGCGAGCTCATTTGTGTCCGTGACTGGCGCTTAGCGAGCGGTGTTATGTATAGATGTGAGAGGCACTGCTAGTTCCACAGGAGCAGGGAGCCCAGGACTCCTCTGTACACCAGCAGATGAATGGCGCAGTGCTGCTGTTGTTATGGCAACCACCGGGGAGGACGGAGAGGGAGGAGGGTATGTAAGAGGGAGGGAGTATGGAAAGAGAGAAAAACATGGAATAAAAGAGGAGGAAGGGAGGGAGGGTCGTATTTAAGTGGCACTGTTTCACAGTACACAGTGGTGAGAAGCTTTGGGGACATATCTGGGTAAAAACTAAGGCAGAATCATCTGGGGAGAGACAGGGTCTCTTTATGAATATGTTACTCAATCTCCTCTTGGGCCCGAGCCTCCCTGCGCCCGCATTTGACCCTTTTTACCCCACATCCGCAGCCATTTTTATACACTACATGATCAAAAGTATGTGCTTAACTTCTTGGCCACATCCTGACTGATGGCAGCCCATTCTTGCATAATCAATGACTGGAGTTTGTCAGAATTTGTGGTTCGGGGAACAAAACATCGATATTTTGGGTCCATGGCCAGGAAACTCCCCAGACCTTAATCCCATTGAGAACTTGTGGTCAATCCTCAAGAGGCGGGTTGCAGAGGTCTTGGGCGGATGGGGTCGAGGTCAGGGCTCTGTGCAGGCCAGTCAAGTTTTTCCACACAACCTCGACAAACCATTTCTGTATGGACCTCGCTTTGTGCACAGGGGCATTGTCATGCTGGAACAGGAAAGGGCCTCCCCCAAACGGTTACCACAAAGTTGGAAGCACAGAATGGTTTAGAATGTCATTGTATGCTGTAGCGTTAAGATTTCCCTTCACTGGAACTAAAGGGCCTAGCCCGAACCATGAAAAACAGCCCCAGACCATTATTCCTCCTCCACCAAACTTTACAGTTGGCACTATGCATTAGGGTAGGTAGCGGTCTCATGGCACCCGTCAAACCCAGATTCGTCCGTCGGGCTGGCAGATGGTGAACAGTGATTTCTCACTCCAGAGAACATGTTTCCACAGTCCAATGGTGGCGAGCTTTATACCACTCCAGCTGACGCTTGGCATTGCGCATGGTGATTTTAGGCTTATGTGTGGCTGCTTGGCCATGGAAACCCATTTCATGAAGCTCCCAACAAACAGTTATTGTGCTAACGTTGCTTCCAGCGGCAATTAGGAACTCGATAGTGAGTGTTGCCACCGAGAACCTGACAGAGGATTTTTACGCGCTTCAGCACTTGGCGGTCCCGTTCTGTGAGGTTGTGTGGCCTACCACTTCACGGCTGAGCCATTGTTGCTCCTAGACATTTCCACTTCACAATAACAGCACTTACAGTTGACCGGGGAAGAAATCTGACTAACTGACTTGTTGGAAAGGTGGCATCAGATGACGGTGCCACGTTGAAAGTCACCAAGCTCTTCAGTACGGCCATTCTACTGCCAATGTTTGTCTATGGAGATTGCATGGCTGTGTGCTCAATGTTATACACCGGTCAGTAATGGGTGTGGCTGAAATAGAATCCACTATTTTGAAGGGGTGTCCACATACTGCTGTATATATAGTGTAGATATTCTCTCTTTCTCCTCCTCATCTTTCTTTGGTCTCAGTAACTTCCTTTCTTCCTGTCTGGCTGGTGGGATTACATGGGATAGACTAAATAAAGGGATGGGGATGCTCTGTTGTTGGCCTAAAGATATGCAGAAACATAGACCGATATGTTGATTGAATCTGGTCCTCCGTGACGGTCTAAATTGTAATTCTAGTTGTCTTCACCTCTCTCGCGCTCTCTCTCTCCTAATGAGGCGTAGACATCATTACAAAGTTGTCTGTTCTCATCAGACCTAGCAGACCAAGACAGGCAGACTCATGTATAATCTGTAAAACTCATAACCTGTTATATCAAGCTGGTCCCATCAAAACCTGGAATACTAGCAAACAGTTACAACTACTGAGTTATCTTGGTCATCTAAAGGCCGATGAAAGGTTCCTCGTGTATGACTGATACGATTCTGTTTGACTATGTATAGCCTATCTGCACCTCAATGGACTTCCATCTCTCAGTCATTGATATTGTGGTATTTCAAAAGACTAACAAATGCCACATCACATAAGTCGCTCTGGATAAGAGCGTCTGCTAAATGACTTAAATGTTAAATGTAAATGTAATGTCGATGACATACAGTATGTTTCACGTGTTTCCAAAACAGTGAAAAAGAGTTCTGTGGACTTCCGCACCCAAACAGTATTGACAAACCCTTAGAGCTTACTGAAGCAGACACAGTGGATGGTATTGTCTGAAAACCACAGGTTTATTTAACTGACATCTGCTAAACGATAAACACTGAGTGTGTCCTAAATGGTACCCTATTCCCTATACACTACTTTTGAGCAGAGCCCTATTGGCAGTGCACTATATAGGGATTAAGGTGCCAATCTGGATGCAGTGATTTCTTCAGTCAGTATTGGCGTGTTCAGGTCCACTGGTTCTCATGACATTATATTCCTCCTTTTCAATGACCTTCTCATATAGACTTTTCTCTGTTTTTTCCACCTGTGAAAAGTCAGAGGAGCTGAAAATGTCACATTTCCCTTTGGCGGAACAAATGACTTTGCATGTGCGGGAAGGAGGGAGGGTTATTGTTGGTCAAGCAGGTTGTAATTGGGGAACGACCGGCCCTGGGAGCTGAACCGGCTAGGTAAAGAGATTTGCAGGGAGGAGATTGAAATGTATAAATGCCAGTCTCAGCATCAGCCAGAGAGAGATATCATATAAATACTATATGTACCACACTCCTAGGCCCAAGGTAGCCCTACAGTTCAGTAATATCTCAGCCACACAGAGATGACTACAGTGCATTGGGAAAGTATTCAGATCTCTTACTTTTCCCACATTTCGCTAGGTTACAGCCTTATTCTAAAATGGATTGAATCCTAAATCATTCTACACACAATATTTTATTTTTTATTTAACCTTTATTTAACTAGGCAAGTCAGTTAAGAACAAATTCTTATTTACAATGGCAGCCTACCCCATACCCCATAATGACAAAGCAAAAAAACACGTTAAGGATTATAATAAACACCGCTTTGATGTCATACAAGCCAAACACCTGTGAGCCCAAATGTGCACTTCACATTTCCATATAAAAAAACTCATATACAGTGTCAACGTTTATGATCACCATGTTTGAGGTACAGTTACAAGACGGCATGACAACATACCCTTGGTTGTTCTGAACAGAATGCGTGTCTGTTGTGAAGAAAATTCACCACGGCACACACATCTGAATGCACTCATGACCCCTATGCGCACCAAAATGATGATCCGTTTCCTTGAATTGCATTGTGAAAGCCTAACACTGTAGTATCGTATATTATAACTTAGCAAGCATGTTGACAATAGAACAGGTTTTCAAATGATGACCATCTGACCCAGATTGCGATTTATAATGGACCATTTTTGGATTGCGTAAACAACAGCAGTAATTGTGTGATGGTGGGGATGCAGGGCTGTGTTCCAAACAAAGCAACCACAAGTGTGCTGCTCTAGTTCCTCAACGGCACAGCCAGTAGAGAAAAAAAAAGCACCTTATAGTTGAAGACTCTCTTTGAGTCATAAAAGTGCATTGAAATTACTTAGGAATTATGCACATTGGAGAGGTGTGTGGCCACTTGGAGACACCAGTTAGTCCTCTCAAACAAACCCTTGTCATTTTTTATGTTGCACTTACCCCACATTCTCCAGAAATAGTCTTATGTTACTGAATGTATGCAGAGTATTTTCAGATTTCGATAGTACAGTAAATGTAAAATCAAATCAACAGTGTAACGTTTGGATTCAGTCTTGTGTCGGGTGAACTGTGTTCTCACCTTTAGTCTAATAATGTTCCCATAATCTCCAAACGGTTCCCTTTCAATTACTGTCATGGTTATATTTCTTCTGTAAGAATTGTGTCAATTTCGCCCTATCCATATAGGTCAATTCTCACAAGTGTAAAGGGTTAAGGGCTAATGCAATAATTTTCCAACTTAACATGGAAATCCAATAGTTCATTGTATTGATCGCTATCTGTCATTAATTAGGGGAGCAGTGTGACACAGAGAAATAGATGATGAAATAATGCCTTTAAAAGATTCAGAGAGGAGTAAGTCTGATCAATCAGCGGGTTGTGGCTCTACAGGGCATCCCAAATGGCATCATATTCCCTAGGAAGTGAACTACTTTTGATCTCAGAAGGCAGGGCTCTCCAACCCTGTTGCTGGAGAGCTCCTGTCCTGGAGGTTTCAGCAAAAGCTTGAGCTTATTAACCACAGACTGTGGTTCTGTGTATCTGCTATGAAAAAAGGTATCATGGGCTTCATCACACAGACTCATTGAAGATAGAGATGTGCCCTGAGAGTCAGGAAACAAGGGAGTGAGTGTTTTAATAAATAAATGAAACCGGGGCGGCAGGGTAGCCTAGTGGTTAGAGCGTTGGGCTAGTAACCGAAAGGTTGCAAGTTCAAATCCCCGAGCTGACAAGGTACAAATCTGTCGTTCTGCCCCTGAACAAGGCAGTTAACCCACTGTTCCTAGGCCGTCATTGAAAATAAGAGTTTGTTCTTAACTGACTTGCCTAGTTAAATAAAAAAAGGTTAAAAATGTAAGTCGCTCTGGATAAGAGCGTCTGCTAAATGACTTAAATGTTAAATGTAATGTAAATAATACAAAACAAGAAACACGAACAACGCACAGACAGGAAACAGAAACAATGATGCCTGGGGAAGGAACGAAAGGGAATTACATATATAGGGCAGGTAATCAAGGAAGTAGTGGAGTCCAGGTGAGTGAAGACGTGCAGGTGTGTGTAACAATGGTGACAGGTGTGCGCCATAACGAGCAGTCTGGTGACCTAGAGGCTGGAGAGGGAGCACACGTGACAGTTAGCAATTTCATGTGTATCAACTCCTGAGCCGTTCTAGACACACAGCACAGTGGACTAGCAGCAGTGGTGGGAGACATCAAATAACACAACAGCAGTGGAATGGAATCAATGCTGAGGGTTTGAGGTCCAAAATGACAGGTCACAACTCTCTACTCCACTATAGTTAAAGGATGTTGTTGCCCAGTGTTCAGAACCAACCACCAGAGAGAACAGACAGGTTGTTGCTGTCTGTTGCCCAGTGTTCAGAACCAACAGAGAGAACAGACAGGTCAGGATGTTGCTGTCTGCTGCCCAGTGTTCAGAACCACCAGAGAGAACAGACAGGTCGGGATGTTGCTGTCTGCTGCCCAGTGTTCAGAACCAACAGAGAGAACAGACAGGTCAGGATGTTGCTGTCTGCTGCCCAGTGTTCAGAACCACCAGAGAAAACAGACAGGTCAGGATGTTGCTGTCTGCTGCCCAGTGTTCAGAACCAACAGAGAGAACAGACAGGTCAGGATGTTGCTGTCTGCTGCCCAGTGTTCAGAACCAACAGAGAGAACAGACAGGTCAGGATGTTGCTGTCTGCTGCCCAGTGTTCAGAACCAACAGAGAGAACAGACAGGTCAGGATGTTGCTGTCTGCTGCCCAGTGTTCAGAACCAACAGAGAGAACAGACAGGTCAGGATGTTGCTGTCTGCTGCCCAGTGTTCAGAACCAACAGAGAGAACAGAAAGGTCAGGATGTTGCTGTCTGCTGCCCAGTGTTCAGAACCAACAGAGAGAACAGACAGGTCAGGATGTTGCTGTCTGCTGCCCAGTGTTCAGAACCACCAGAGAAAACAGACAGGTCAGGATGTTGCTGTCTGCTGCCCAGTGTTCAGAACCAACAGAGAGAACAGACAGGTCAGGATGTTGCTGTCTGCTGCCCAGTGTTCAGAACCAACAGAGAGAACAGACAGGTCAGGATGTTGCTGTCTGCTGCCCAGTGTTCAGAACCAACAGAGAGAACAGACAGGTCAGGATGTTGCTGTCTGCTGCCCAGTGTTCAGAACCAACAGAGAGAACAGACAGGTCAGGATGTTGCTGTCTGCTGCCCAGTGTTCAGAACCAACAGAGAGAACAGAAAGGTCAGGATGTTGCTGTCTGCTGCCCAGTGTTCAGAACCAACAGAGAGAACAGACAGGTCAGGATGTTGCTGTCTGCTGCCCAGTGTTCAGAACCAACAGAGAAAACAGGATGCACTTGTGATCTTCTGGACCAAAGGCAGTGTGACATTTTCCCACCTATCCCTAACCCTACCTCTATCTCTAACCCTACCTCTATCTATTAACCCTACCTCTATCTCTAACCCTACCTCTATCTCTAACCCTACCTCTATCCCTAACCCTACCTCTATCTCTAACCCTAACTCTATCTCTAACCCTACCTCTATCTCTAACCCTAACTCTATCTCTAACCCTAACTCTATCTCTAACCCTAACTCTATCTCTAACCCTACCTCTATCTCTAACCCTAACTCTATCTCTAACCCTACCTCTATCCCTAACCCTACCTCTATCTCTAACCCTAACTCTATCTCTAACCCTACCTCTATCCCTAACCCTACCTCTATCTCTAACCCTAACTCTATCTCTAACCCTACCTCTATCTCTAACCCTACCTCTATCCCTAACCCTACCTCTATCTCTAACCCTAACTCTATCTCTAACCCTACCTCTAACCCTAACCCTACTTCTATCTCTAACCCTACCTCTATCCCTAACCCTACCTCTATCTCTAACCCTAACTCTATCCCTAACCCTAACTCTAACCCTAACCCTACCTCTATCTCTAACCCTACCTCTATCTCTAACCCTACCTCTATCCCTAACCCTAACTCTAACCCTAACCCTACCTCTATCTCTAACCCTAACTCTATCTCTAACCCTACCTCTATCTCTAACCCTAACTCGATCTCTAACCCTACCTCTATCTCTAACCCTACCTCTATCTCTATCCCTAACTCTATCTCTACCCCTACCTCCAACCCTAACCCTACCTCTATCCCTAACCCTACCTCTAACCCTAACCCTACCTCTATCCCTAACCCTACCTCTATCCCTAACCCTACCTCTATCCCTAACCCTACCTCTATCTCTAACCCTACCTCTAACCCTAACCCTAACTCTATCTCTAACCCTACCTCTATCTCTAACCCTAACTCTATCCCTAACCCTAACTCTAACCCTAACCCTAACTCTATCTCTAACCCTACCTCTATCCCTAACACTACCTCTAACTCGATCTCTAACCCTACCTCTATCCCTAACCCTACCTCTATCTCAAACCCTAACTCTATCCCTAACCCTACCTCTATCTCTAACCCTAACTCTATCCCTAACCCTACCTCTATCTCTATCCCTAACCCTAACTCTATCCCTAACCCTACCTCTATCTCTAACCCTACCTCTATCTCTAACCCTACCTCTATCCCTAACCCTAACTCTAACCCTAACCCTAACTCTATCCCTAACCCTAACTCTAACCCTAACCCTAACTCTATCTCTAACCCTACCTCTATCCCTAACACTACCTCTAACTCGATCTCTAACCCTACCTCTATCCCTAACCCTACCTCTATCTCAAACCCTAACTCTATCCCTAACCCTACCTCTATCTCTAACCCTACCTCTATCCCTAACCCTACCTCTATCTCTATCCCTAACCCTAACTCTATCCCTAACCCTACCTCTATCTCTAACCCTACCTCTATCTCTAACCCTACCTCTATCCCTAACCCTACCTCTATCCCTAACCCTACCTCTATCTCTAACCCTACCTCTATCTCTAACCCTACCTCTATCTCTAACCCTACCTCTATCCCTAACCCTAACTCTAACCCTAACCCTACCTCTATCTCTAACCCTAACTCTATCTCTAACCCTACCTCTATCTCTAACCCTAACTCGATCTCTAACCCTACCTCTATCTCTAACCCTACCTCTATCTCTATCCCTAACCCTACCTCTATCTCGAACCCCAACTCTATCCCTAACCCTACCTCTATCTCTAACCCTACCTCTATCTCTAACCCTAACTCTATCCCTAACCCTAACTCTATCTCTAACCCTACCTCTATCTCTAACCCTACCTCTATCCCTAACCCTACCTCTAACCCTACCTCTATCTCTAACCCTACCTCTATCTCTAACCCTACCTCTATCTCTAACCCTACCTCTATCTCTACCCCTACCTCCAACCCTAACCCTACCTCTATCCCTAACCCTACCTCTAACCCTAACCCTACCTCTATCTCTAACCCTAACTCTATCTCTAACCCTACCTCTATCCCTAACCCTACCTCTATCTCTAACCCTACCTCTATCTCTAACCCTACCTCTATCTCTAAACCTAACCCTATCTCTAACCCTAACTCTATCTCTAACCCTATCTCTAACCCTAACTCTATCCCTAACCCACCAGCTGGGGTAACTGTGGCACTTCATAGTGCACTACTTTTGACCAGAGCCCATAGGGAATAGGGTGCCTTCTGGGACACAAACCATGGCACTGCTGGCTCTGTAAAGGGGAAAAGCCATAGGTAACCCTCTGCCAGCTCCTGCCCACCTCTCCAATCCAGTTCACAGGTTGGGTTCAGAGCAGCTGAGACCCCCTGGGTGAAACCTCCATGCAGGCAGAGAGAGCGGAAAGAGCGGAGAGGATTCAATTAGAAACTCAATGATTTCCTAAACTGATGTAGACCTTACCGTGAAATGCTTACTTACAAGCCCTTAACCAACAATGCAGTTCAAGAAAGAGTTAAGAAAATATTTACCAAATAAACGAAAGTATTTTTTTAATATATATAATTATAAAAAGTAAGAGAATAAAATTGGATCCATGCCAAATCTTTTCAGTCTCCTGAGGGGGAAAGGTGTTGTGGTGCCCTGTTCACGGCTGTCTTGGTGTGTTTGGACCATGATAGATTGTTGATGATCTGCACACCAAGGAACTTGAAACTCTCGACCCGCTGCACTGCAGCCCCATCGATGTTCACCACGCTATCACTCCAGAAGGCGAGGTCAGTAACGTGCTTCAAAGCTGGGACCGAGAGACTGAAAAACAGCTTCTATCTCAATGCCATCAGACTGTTAAACAAGCCATCACTAACATTGAGTGCACTATAAGTAGTAGTGCACTATAAAGGGAATAGGGTGCCATTTTGGATGAACCCTTGAGCTCAGATGCCCATGCTGCCCATACTGTAACTGGCACTGACAGGCGGTTTAAGGAGTGGCACTGGGCGAGGTCAGTCAATCTATTCATTAAAGAGTGGGAAGAAGGGTGGGGTGCTCGAGATCATGCCCAATCTGTTAATTTTCATATTTCTATGTATTTACTTTAACCTTTATTTAACTAGGCAAGCCAGTTAAGAACAAATTCTTATTTACAACGGCGGCCTACACTGGCCAAACATAACTATGACTATATTGCATTAACAAGGCAAATTAAAAATCATAAGTTGAATGACTGTGCATTTATACACAATTACAGAGCTCAATCCCAAACTGTGAGATAAAGACATGCAGAACTAAGGGAGAATGAGAACCGTTTCTGGGTCATTAATCAAGCTATTCTTTAACAACACTAACAACAGCATTCCTCTATGAGACAACCGTCATCAAGATAACGGCAAACACAATGAAGCTTCCAGAACTCCCTTTGATTCAATGAAAGTGCTGTCAGTAAATTAGGCTGAATGTTCTGCACGAAAGAGGGAGAAAGAGAAATAGAAAGATAGAGTGAGAGAGAGAGACTCAGGACAGCAACACAATTAGACCCAACCAAATCATGAGAAAACAAGAAGATAATTACTTGACACATTGGAAAGAATTTACAGCAAACTAAAATGCTATTTGGCTCTAAACAGAGAGTACAGAGTGGCAGAATACCCGACCAGTGTGACTGACCCAAAATTAGGGAAAGCTTTGACTCTGTAGAGACTGTAGTGAGCATAGCCTTGCTATTGAGAGAGGCCTATTTCACTTGCTTTGGCAATGTAAACATATGTTCCCCATGCCAAAAAGCCCTTACATTGAATTGACAGGAAGAGATTTGGCTGCAGAAGATTAGCTTGTTATGAAATCTAATTTTCAGGCCCCATTCCCTCCAATCCAACTCCTCCTCTCCTGGCTCCTGTCACCAACAACACAAATTCTTCTCCTCCAGCAGTAGCAAGCAGCAACCCCAGTGAAGATGACACAGTTTTAACAGGCCCAGTATAGAGAAATGGATCATTGTGTATGATGTACAACACACACAGCAGCGTATAGGAAAGGATTAATACAACGAGGTTAAATTAAGAGGATGAGAGTGGTGCCCGCGCCCTAATGGTGAATGTGGATCATGTGTTTCACACTCAATCACTTCAGACACTTAAGGCAAAAATACTGCTGCAGCATTTCTATATTTATAGATTTTCACATAAAAAAACAGACGATCGACCACAGCTCATATCTGCCATTCCTGGCATCCCAGCCCAGATATCAGGTAAGGCTGGAGTGATTCTTAGTGGGTCTTGACCTGGCATCCCAGCCCAGCTATTAGGTAAGGCTGGAGTGATTATTAGTGGGCCTTGACCTGGGAGGGCTGTGGTTGATCATTTATGGATTTTGTTGACCGGCATCAGTGATCATTGACGTAAGCATCCCACCACAGTTACCATCATGTAACTGGCTGTTTTGAATTTCCTCACACGACATTCCAACACGAATGAGTGACATTGGGTTGTTGGTTAATCAGACAGCACCAAAGCTTGGCCTATTGGAGTTCTGCTGTGGGGGTTTTGCATGTACCTGTGAGCTTCTTGGCGGGCTGCAGCCGGACGCTGATGGTTTGGTGTGTGAGCAGCGGGGAGGAGGGCAGGGAGCGTGACACGCCCTCCATGATGTGGATGTGCTGCATGCCGTCAGTCATAGACAGAGGTGGCAGGGCGTAGTCACCCTCAAAGGCACAGTCACTGTCTATACTGCCACCTGCAGGAGGAAGCAGAACCGTCAGCATAATAATAATGTATTCTACGCATATATTTCATAATTTACAACACTTATGTGAGTATAGTTATGGAAAGTCATGGATGTTTAAGAACAGTTATTAGTGCCTTTGTTGTGCATTGTATTACATTCTGCATAACGTATAAGGCATTATACATGTGCTTCTAGTGGCATTGTGAACAGGGTATCAATATGAAGTACTTTCTTCACTACATGTATGATTTCTTACAGTGTTCAGTGTAAATTAAAATGAATGCGGAACCAAGAGCCATGGAGTGACCCATGTTGTGATGTTGCTATGGTATTGACTGGGATCTGCCTGGCCTGACCCACTAAAGACCACAGCTCTGAAGGCAGACATGACACGATGCCTCCCTGTTTCTCTCAATAACAATATACCAGAAAGCCGACATCTCTAATATATTGAACAACGTTACAAATGCAACTTACAAAGTGTTGGTCCCATGTTTCATGAGCTGAAATAAAATATCCCAGAAATGTTCCATATGCACAAAAAGCTTATTTACAACAGCATTTCTCCTTTGCCAAGATAATTCATCCACCTGATTGAACAGCATGAACATTACACAGGTTCACCTTGTGCTGGGGACAATAAAAGGCCACTCGAAAATGTGCAGTTTTGTCACGCAACACAATGCAACAGATGTCTCAAGTTTTGAAGGAGCGTGCAATTGGACTACTAACTGCATGATTGTCCACCAGAGCTGTTGCCAGATAATTTAGTGTTCATTTCTCTACCATAAGCCACCTCCAACGTTGTTTTATAGAATTTGGTGATAAGTCCAACTGGCCTCACAACCGCAGACCACGTGTAAACACGCCAGTCCAGGACCTCCACATCCGGCTTCTTCACCTGCGGGATCGTCTGAAACCAGCCACCCAGACAGCTATTGAAACTGTGGGTTTGCAAAACCGAATAATTTCTTAACAAACTTTCAGAAACCGTCTCAGGGAAGCTCACCATGGTCTTGACTTGACTACAGTTTGGCGTCGTAACCGACTTCAGTGGGCAAATGCTAAACTTCGATGGCCACTGGCACGCTGGAGAAGTGTGGGCGAGCAGTTTGCTGATGTCAACATTGAGAACAGAGTGCCCCATGGTGGTGGTGGGGTTATGGTATGGGCAGGCATAAGCTACGTACAATGAACACAAATGCCTTTAATCAATGGCAATTTGAATGCACAGAGATACTGTGATGAGATCCTGAGGCCCATTGTCGTGCCATTCATCTGCCTCCATCACCGCATGTTTCAGAATGATAATCCATGGCCCCATGTCGCAAGGATCTGTACACAATTCCTGGAAGCTGAAAACGTCCCTGTTCTTCCATGGCCTACATACTCACCAGACATGCCACTCATTGACCGTGTTTGGGAAGCACTGGATCGACATGTACGACAGTGTGTTCCAGCTCTCGCCAATATCCGCCATCGATAAGAGACATTACTGTGCAGTTGTATTCATCGACCTGGCCAAGGCTTTCGACTTTGTCAATCACCACATTCTTATTGGCAGACTCGACAGCCTTGGTTTCTCAAATGACTGCCTCGCCCGGTTCACCAACTACTTCTCTGATAGAGTTCAGTGTGTCAAATCGGAGGGCCTGTTGTTCAGACCTCTGGCAGTCTCTATGGGGGTGCCACAGGGCTCAATTCTCGGGCCGACTCTCTTGTCTGTATACATCAATGATGTCGCTCTTGCTGCTGGTGATTCTCTGATCCACCTCTACGCAGACGACACCATTCTTTAGACACTTTGTTAACTAACCTCCAGATGAGCTTCAATGCCATACAACTCTCCTTCCGTGGCCTCCAACTGCTCTTAAATGCAAGTAAAACTAAATGCATGATCTTCAACCGAGCGCTGCCCGCACCTGCCCGCCCGTCCAGCATCACTACTCTGGACGGTTCTGACTTAGAATATGTGGACAACTACAAATACCTAGGTGTCTCTCTAGACTGTAAACTCTCCTTCCAGACTCACAAAAAGCATCTCAAATCCAAAATTAAATCTAGAATCGGCTTCCTATTTCGCAACAAAGCACCCTTCACTCATGCTGCCAAACATACCCTTGTAAAACTGACCATCCTACCGATCCTCGACTTCGGCGATGTCATCTACAAAATAGCCTCCAACATTCTACTCAACAAACTGGATGCAGTCTATCACAGTGCCATCCGTTTTGTCACCAAAGCCCCATATACTACCCACCATTGCGACCTGTACGCTCTCGTTGGCTGGCCCTCGCTTCATACTCATGGCCAAACCCACTGGCTCCAGATCATCTACAAGTCTCTGCTAGGTAAAGCCCCGCCTTATCTCAGCTCACTGGTCACCATAGCAGCACCCACTCCAGCAGGTATATCTCACTGGTCACCCCCAAAGCCAATTCCTCCTTTGGCCGCCTTTCCTTACAGTTCTCTGCTGCCAATGACTGGAACGAACTGCAAAAATCACTGAAGTTGGAGACTCATATCTCCCTCACTAGCTTTAAGCACCAGCTGTCAGAACAGCTCACAGATCACTGCACCTGTACATAGCCCATCTGTAAATAGCCCATCTAACTACCTCATCCCCATATTCTGCACATCTATCACTCCAGTGTTTAATTGCTATATTGTAATTATTTCGCCACTATGGCCTATGTATTGCCTTATCTCCCTTATCCTACCTCATTTGCACACACTGTATATAGACTTTTTCTATTGTATTATTGCCTGTATGTTTGTTTATTCCAAGTGTAACTCTGTGTTGTTGTTTGTGTCACACTGCTTTGCTTTATCTTGGCCAGGTCGCAGTTGTAAATGAGAACTTGTTCTCAACTAGCCTACCTGTTTAAATAAAGGTGAAATAAAAAAAGAAAAATATCCAGCAACTTCACACAGCTATTGAAGAGGAATGGGACAACATTCCACAGGGCACAATCAACAGCCTGATCAACTCTATGGGAAGGAGATGTGTCACTCTGCATGAGGCAACTTGTGGTAACACCAGATACTGACTGGTTTTCTGATCCACACCCCTACCTATCTGTGACCAGCAGATTCATATCTGTATTACCAGTCATGTGAAATACATAGATTATGGCCTAATGAATTTATTTCAATTGACTGATTTCCTCATATGAACTGTAACTCAGTAAAATCTTTGAAATTGTTGAATATTGCGTTTATATTTTTGTTCAATGTATAACAGGGGTGCCCAACCAATCAATTGCGGTCTACTGGTCGATCGCGGAGTGCTTTCCAGTCGATCGTGAGATGATTATACATCTACCAAAATTCAGCCACACAAATCAACGCCTATAATCTCTTTCTGTATTAACGTTCAACAGTCCTCCATTCACAGCAATGTCTGAAAAGAGATGTGATTTACATCAAATATGACCAGTCCCTTCCCACTTATTGACATATGACTAGTTAGCACGGTCAGATGTCGCCCGCCAACTCCAAGTCAAGGTCACGGTGATGCCAAGCATGTAGCTAGCTAGCTAACTTTGTAGCCAGATTCGTTCTTAAATTGTGTGGTCGAAAGCAGCAATAATGAGTGAAGGGAAGAACACAAAAAATATATATATATATAATTTCCAAATAGGAGGATTATTTTTTCATCATGTCAAACTCAAAATGTGTGTGTCTCATCTGCCATAATAGCACTGCTATCCCAAATAAAGGCAACATAGAATGACATTTTAATACCACAAACAAAACCCAGGAAAGAGATTTTCCAGCAAAAACTGAATTACGAAGAAGAAAGGTACAAGAACTAAAAAATCTACTGGGAGCGTAGCAGTCAATTTTCACAAGGCCTGTGACCAAAGGGAAGGGGCAACCATAGCATCTAATCGTGTGAGTCGCGTTCTTGCTAAGCATAAAAAGTCATTCAAAGATGGGGAGATGATTAAGGGAGCATTTATTGAGGCTGCAGACTCGCTGTTTGGGGATTTTAAGAATAAGACTGAAATTATGGCTGCCAATAATGACATTCAGTTGTCCAGAAATACGGTGACAAGAAGAAGTGAGGGAATAGCGGAGAACCTCGAGGATCAACTGAAGAAGGATGTTGACAACTGCGAGTGTTATTTCCTTGTGGTGGATGAATCAGATTTAGTTGGGTAACATAGATAAATAAGATGTTTTATCTATATAATATGCTTATGTGAGATACTTGTCATTAGAATGTATCGCTTTGGACTATACTGTTGGCAGTTGCACTTTTCCCTTCTCAGCTAGGGCTCAGTCACTTGGGGCCCAGAGAGGGGAGAGGTCAGAATGGAACATTGTCTTCATATGTGAATGTATCTGTTAAACCATGTGAAGGGATGGCGTGATTAAGGGGGAACCAATTATCTCTTTGCTCCACAATGTCTGTGCGCAAGTCACTCCCCTCAGTGAGCTTATCCAGGAGTGGGGAGAAGAGGGGGTTTACTTGAGATAGGAGTATATAAGAGTTGACAATTGAGTTATGCCTTGGATGAGGTAATGTTTTGGTACTATGAAGTACCAGGAACGAGATTAGAACCTTGTTTTAGAGACCAAACAGAGCGATAATTTATAGCTAATGCTATCTGGCTATGGGATACTAATTTCTCAAGTAAAAGGCCCTTTGTGAAGTTTTCCTAAGATCTGTGGTTCGTCATGTAAGTTGAGAGGGGTGTATCTTTTCTATAAAAGATCTCAGTTGCCATTATGTTGGGACTCTCTGTCACACCCTGGCCTCTGTTATATTGATTTTCTTTATTAGTTTAGTTAGGTCAGGGTGTGACATGGGGGATGTTTGTGTGTTTTGTCTAGTTTAGGGTGTGTGTATTGTTTAAGGGGTTTTTAGTATGTATGGGGTTGTGTTCAGTGTAGGTGTTTAGGAAAGTCTATGGTTGCCTGATTTGGTTCTCAATCAGAGACAGCTGTTTATTGTTGTCTCTGATTGGGAGCCATATTTAAGGCAGCCATAGGCTTTAGGTGTTTGTGGGTAATTGTCTATGTTGAACGTTTGTAGATTGTGTATGCACTTACGTTTGTAGCTTCACGGTCGTTTGTTGTGTTGTTTTGTTTTGTAAAAGTGTTCGTTTCGTGTTTCGTCATCTTTAATAAAAGAAGATGTCTTCATATCCCGCTGCGCCTTGGTCCGCTTATTATGACGATCGTGACACTCTCAACAATTCATTATAGATAGTGAATTGTTGAAAGTCACAGGGCTATGGTAAAGCTCATATTATTATTAAAGATGAAATTTAAGTATTACTCTGACTGGTGTGTGGTTTGTAACTCTCCTCAATTGGTAATACAGGAAATTGCCACGACACCCTCTAGTTTGTCGAGTCCACAGATATGGTAGATGTGGCACAGTTATGCATTTTCATCAGAATGGTATTTGACAACATGAGTACAAAGGAGGAAATACTCGCCATTTTGCCACTGAAAGGTCATAGAAGAGGCAAAGATATTTTTCAAGCATTTATGGAGTTTGCTAACAAATTCTAACTGCCCTTTTGTAAGCTTGTCTCCATCACTACCGATGGGGCACACGGTATGGTAGGTGGCAGTGGGTTCGTTGCATTGTGCAAACAAGAGGATTCTTTCCCGGACCTTCTTAGTTATCACTACGTAATTCATCAGCAAGTTTTGTGTGGGAAGATGTTAAACATGAAAGAGGTGATGGCTGTTGCGATGAAGATCGTGTGTTCTATTCGAGCAAGAAGCCTACATTGGAGGCTATTTCGGACTCACTTAGAAGAGACTGAAGCGGAGCACACAGACCTGCTGCTGCACATGGATGTGCGGTGGCTGAGCCGAGGTACATTTTTAGGGAGATTCAGTGAGTAGTTGCCTGAAACCAAGGAGTTTCTCAAGGTCTCCAAACATGCAGAACATGCACAGCTAGAGGACACACAGTGGCTCCTGGATTTAGCTTTTCTCACTGACCTAACTTACATGCTTAATGAACTGAATGTAGAGCTGCAAGTAAAAAAGGCAAACACGTAATCAACATGATCAGCTCTGTGAACACTTTTAAATGCAAACTACAACTGCTCGCAAGAAAACCGCAACGTAAGGACCTGCACTTCTTTCAACACATGCATTCAGAAATTGACAGTGCACGTTACGTGGAGCAAGTCCAGAGCATCTTATCTGAGTTTAACAGTCGTTTCACTGACTTCGCATCACTTGAGCCTATTGCCACATATGTGCTTTTCGTTTGGCACAGACATAAATGTGGAAGTCTTTGCCTCCAAAATGGGATCACTTTTTCAGTTGGACACAACTATAGCAGAAACTGAAATTCTCACCCTTCAAAATGACATTCAGCTGAAATCGAGAGCAACCACAGGGATGAAGGAAGAGTTCTGGGAGCTACTCCTAGAGGATCCCAATATAAGAAGATCTCTCAACTTATCAGCCCTTTTTGGATCAACCTACCTGTGTGAGTCTGCATTTTCTCACATGAAAATAATAAAGTCCAAGTACAGCTCTACAGTCATGGCCAAAAGTTTTGAGAATGACACAAATATTAATTTCCACAAAGTTTGCTGCTTCAGTGTCTTTAGATATTTTTGTCAGATGTTACTATGGAATACTGAAGTATAATTACAAGCATTTCATAAGTGTCAAAGGCTTTTATTGGCAATTACATGAAGTTGATGCAAAGAGTCAATATTTGCAGTGTTGAACCTTCTTTTTCAAGACCTCTGCAATCCGCCCTGGCATGCTGTCAATTAACTTCTGTGCCACATCCTGACTGATGGCAGCCCATTCTTGCATAATCAATGCTTGGAGTTTGTCAGAATTTGTGGGGTTTTGTTTGTCCACCCACCTCTTGAGGATTGACCACAAGTTCTCAATGGGATTAAGGTCTGGGGAGTTTCCTGGCCATGGACTCAAAATATCGATGTTTTGTTTCGCCTAGCCACTTAGTTATCACTTTTGCCTAATGGCAAGGTGCTCCATCATGCTGGAAAATGCATTGTTCGTCACCAAACTGTTCCTGGATGGTTGGGAGAAATTGCTCTTGGAGGATGTATTGGTACCATTCTTTATTCATGGCTGTGTTCTTAGTCAAAATTGTGAGTGAGCCCACTCCCTTGGCTGAGAAGCAACCCCACACATGAATGGTCTCAGGATGCTTTACTGTTGGCATGACATAGGACTGATGGTAGCGCTTACCTTGTCTTCTCCGGACAAGCTTTTTTCCGGATGCCCCAAACAATCGGAAAGGAGATTCATCAGAGAAAATGACTTTACCCCAGTCCTCAGTAGTCCAATCCCTGTACCTTTTGCAGAATATCAGTCTGTCCCTGATGTTTTTTCTGGAGAGAAGTGGCTTCTTTGCTGCCCTTCTTGACACCGGCCATCCTCCAAAAGTCTTTGCCTCACTGTGCGTGCAGATGCACTCACACCTGCCTGCTGCCATTCCTGAGCAAGCGCTGTACTGGTGGTGCCCCGATCCCGCAGCTGAATCAACTTTAGGAGACGGTCCTGGCACTTGCTGGACTTTCTTGGGCGCCCTGAAGCCTTCTTCACAACAATTGAACCGCTCTCCTTGAAGTTCTTGATGATCTGATAAATGTTTGATTTAGGTGCAATCTTACTGGCAGCAATATCCTTGCCTGTGAAGCCCTTTTTGTGCAAAACAATGATGACGGCACGTGTTTCCTTGCAGGTAACCATGGTTGACCGAGGAAGAACAATGATTCCAAACACCACCCTCCTTTTGAAGCTTCCAGTCTGTTATTCGAACTCAATCAGCATGACAGAGTGATCTCCAGCCTTGTCCTCGTCAACACTCACACCTGTGTTAACGAGAGAATCACTGACATGATGTCAGCTGGTCCTTTTGTGGCAGCGCTGAAATGCAGTGGAAATGTTTTTGGGGGGATTCAGTTCATTTGCATGGCAAAGAGGGACTTTACAATTAATTGCAATTCATCTGATCACTCTTCATAACATTCTGGAGTATATGCAAATTGCCATCATACAAACTAAGGCAGCAGACTTTGTGAAAATTAATATTTGTGTCATTCTCAAAACGTTTCTGCCACGACTGTACTATGACTGATGACCACCTTTGTGGCCTGCATGAGACGCTGCTACAGCTCTGACTATGAAAAACTACTTGGCTCCACCCAATGCCAAAAGTCCCACTAAGGTAGGAAATGAAATTAGATACACTTATTTGTGGAAAACATGTTATTGGTCCACATTATATTTGGGTATCAAATAGGTATCATAACGGCAGGTCCATACTCAGTGGTGTGTTGCATTTCATTCATTTTGTTTGTTGGTTTAGAATTAGAGACTGGTAGATCTCATCAGGCTGGCAAATGAAAAAGCAGATCTCACGTCAAAGAAGGTTGGACTGGTGTATAACATCAAAGATACAGTATGTAGCTAGAATAGAGATCAACCATTATCCAAAGACAACCAAACCATAAGGGAGCTCAATTCCTGAAAGAACACAGGAGCAATCACTAAACCACAGCAACACCTCCCTCCAAATATCACAAGTTCTGTTTGCCAATTTTCTTAACATTTTTAATTCTCACATTTCCTAGCACACTAACACTTCTGTATAACACTCTGTTCAGCCATTTTGTCTGTCAATACAGAACCACATCCAAGCCCAGCCCAGACGGCCCTGTCCCACTGGACAGACAGAGCTGTGAAGCCAACTGGCCAACACCTTCATGTAAAATCAGATAGCATTGCAGATACCAGAGACCAGGAGCCATTAACATACACTCCCCAGTAGTCCCCATAGAGTGCTGTGTGTGTGTGTGTGTGTGATATAGACAGAGACAGTCAGGGACTGCTTACACTATCACACTGTCACACACACACACACACACACACACCACACAAACACACACACACGTCTGACACCGTACCCCCTGGCTCTGTGGTTTCAGCTCTGCCTGAGAGACTCCATCCATGTACTGTAGCAGCAGCAGCAGTGGCCACATCCCTCAGTCAGTCTGTCTGTCTGCATGGAGGGTGTGAATGAAGACCAGAGTGAAATTCAAGAGAAGCTGCCTGGAAGGGAACCCTTTTGCTCTTTTCACTCCTCAACAGCTTTACATGTCTGAGAGCCAAGAGAAGTTTGGTGTGAGCCAATGGCCTGGGGGAGGCTACATAGCTACATTGACGTGGTAAGTGGCTTACCTCTCAAAAAGCTGCCAAACAAAAGGGTAGGGTGTATTTGAATGCTATGTGTTGAACTGTTGAGACAGACAGGTATTTTTAAAGAGTGTAAGAGCTCCTTCACAGAACAAAACACTCACAGACGCAAACACACAAACACACACCCCCTCATAGAGGTATTCAGATCAAAACATAGGTAAAAAAGAGCAGGGACACCTATGGGAAAATGGCAATGCCTAAATGAGTCATATGGAAGCAGAACTCCATAACTGTAGTCTATAACATTTGCAAGATGGTGCTGACAGAGATAGTCGCCTCGCTTCATTTTTTTATGTATTATTTCTTACATTGTTAGCTCAGAAAATCTCAAGTGTTATTACAAAGAGCCGGGAAGAACTATTGGATATAAGAGCGACGTCAACTTACCAACATTACGACCAGGAATACGACTTTCCCGAAGCGGATCTTTATTTCGTACCTCCACCCTGGACATTGGATCTAATCCCAGAGGCCGACACAAAACAACGTCGTTGCCCAGGAGAGTCAGACGGAGCTGCCTCCTGGTCAGACTTAGAAGGCGAGCACCCCACCCACTGCTTCCAAGCATATTAGTCGCCAATATTCTTTAAAAGTGCCTTCCTCACCATCTTAAATAAGCATGCCCCATTCAAAAAATGTAGAACTAGGAATAGATATAGTCCTTGGTTCACTCCAGACCTGTCTGCCCTTGACCAGCACAAAAACATCCTGTGGCGTTCTGCATTAGCATCGAATAGCCCCCGTGAAATGCAACTTTTCAGGGAAGTTAGGAACAAATATACACAGTCAGTTAGGAAAGCTAAGGCCAGCTTTTTCAAACAGAAATTTGCATCCTGTAGTACTAACTCAAAAAAGTTCTGGGACACTGTAAAGTCCATGGAGAATAAGAGCACCTCCTCCCAGCTGCCCACTGCTCTGAGGCTAGGAAACACTGTCACCACCCATAAATCCACTATAATTGAGAATTTCAATAAGCATTTCTCTATGGCTGGCCATGCTTTCCACCTGGCTACCCCTACCCCGGTCAACTGCCCGGCATCCTCCACAACAACCCGCCAAAGCCCCCACCATTTCTCCTTCACCCAAATCCAGATAGCTGATGTTCTGAAAGAGCTGCAAAATCTGGACCCTTACAAATCAGCCGGGCTAGACAATCTGGAGCCTTTCTTTCTAAAATGATCTGCCGAAATTGTTGCAACCCCTGTTACTAGCCTGTTCAACCTCTCTTTCGTATCGTCTGAGATTCCCAAAGATTGGAAAGCTGCAGCGGTCATCCCCCTCTTCAAAGGGGGTGACACTCTAGACCCAAACTGCTACAGACCTATATCTATCCTACCCTGTCTTTCTAAGGTCTTCAAAAGCCAAGTTAACAAACGGATCACCCACCATTTCGAATCCCACCGTACCTTCTCCGCTATGCAATCTGGTTTCAGAGCTGGTCATGGGTGCACCTCAGCCACGCTCAAGGTCCTAAACGACATCATAGCCGCCATCGATAAGAGACATTACTGTACAGCCGTATTCATCGACCTGGCCAAGGCTTTCTACTCTTTCAATCACCACATTCTTATTGGCAGACTCGACAGCCTTGGTTTCTCAAATGACTGCCTCGCCCGGTTCACCAACTACTTCTCTGATAGAGTTCAGTGTGTCAAATCGGAGGGCCTGTTGTCCGGACCTCTGGCAGTCTCTATGGGGGTGCCACAGGGATCAATTCTCAGGCCGACTCTCTTCTCTGTATACATCAATGATGTCGCTCTTGCTGCTGGTGATTCTCTGATCCACCTCTACGCAGACGACACCATTCTGTATACATCTGGCCCTTCTTTGGACACTGTGTTAACTAACCTCCAGACGAGCTTCAATGCCATACAACTCTCCTTCCGTGGCCTCCCACTGCTCTTAAATGCAAGTAAAACTAAATGCATGCTTTTCAACCGACCACTGCCCGCACCTGCTTGCCCGTCCAGCATCACTACTCTGGACGGCTCTGACTTAGAATACGTGGTCACCTACAAATACCTAGGTGTCTGGTTAGACTGTAAACTCTCCTTCCAGACTCACATTAAGCATCTCCAATCCAAAATTAAATCTAGAATCGGTTTCCTATATCGCAACAAAGCATCCTTCACTCATGCTGCCAAACATACTCTCGTAAAACTGATCATCCTACCGATCCTCGACTTCGGTGATGTCATCTATAAAATATCCTCCAACACTCTACTCAACAAACTGGATGCAGTCTATCACAGTGCCATCCGTTTTGTCGCCAAAGCCCATACACTACCCACCATTGCGACCTGTACGCTCTTGTTGGTTGGCCCTCGCTTCATACTCCTCGCCAAACCCACTGGCTACAGGTTATCTACAAGTATCTGCTAGGTAAAGCCCCACCTTATCTCAGCTCACTGGTCACCATAGCAGCACCCACTCGTAGCACGCGCTCCAGCAGGTGTATCTCACTGGTCACCCCCAAAGCCAATTCCTCCTTTGGTCGTCTTTCCTTCCAGTTCTCTGCCGCCAATGACTGGAACGAACTGCAAAAATCTCTGAAGCTGGAGACTCATATCTCCCTCACTAGCTTTAAGCACCAGCTGTCAGAGCAGCTCACAGATCACTGCACCTGTACATAGCCCATCTGTAAACAGCCTATCTATCTACCTACCTCATCCCCATACTGTATTTATTTATTTATCTTGCTCCTTTGCACCCCAGTATCTCCGCTTGCACATTTATCTTCTGCACATCTACCGTTCCAGTGTTTAATTGCTATATTGTAATTACTTCGCCACAATGGCCTATTTATTGCCTTAACTCCCTTATCTTACCTCATTTGCACTCACTGTATATATACTTTTTGTTTTCTTTTGTTCTACTGTATTATTGACTGTAAGTTTTGTTTATTCCATGTGTAACTCTGTGTTGTTGTATGTGTCGAATTGCTATGCTTTATCTTGGCCAGGTCGCAGTTGCAAATGAGAACTTGTTCTCAACTAGCCTACCTGGTTAAATAAAGGTGAAAAAAAATGTCCAGTCTCTAGACAACAAGGTGGACGAAAATAGGGCACAAGTTGCCTTCCAGAGCGACATCAGAGATTGTAACATTCTCTCTTTCATGGAAACATGGCTCACTCGGGGTATGTTTTCAGAGTCGGTACAGCCACCGGGTTTCTTCATGCGTCGCACTGATAGAAACAAACCTCTCTCTGTTAAGAAGAAGGGCGGGGGTGTATGCCTCATGATTAACGACTCATGGTGTAACAATAACAACATACAGGAACTCAAGTCCTTTTGTTCACATGACCCAGAATTCCTTACAATCAAACGCCGACCACATTATCTTACAAGAGAACTATCTTTGATTATAGTCACAGCTGTGTATATCCCCCCAAGCAGATACCTTGAAGGCCCTGAAAGAACTTCACTGGACTCTATGTAAACTGGAAACCATATATCCTGAGGATGCATTTATTGTAGCTAGGGATTTTAACAAAGCTAAATTCTACCAGCACATTGGCTGTAGCACCCGCTCGAGCAAAACACTGGACCACTGCTACTCTAACTTCTGTGATGCATATGAGGCCCTCCCCCTCCCTCCTTTCGGCAAATCAGACCACAACTCCATCTTGCCCCAACCGTCCTATAGGCAGAAACTCAAACAGGGTGTACCTGTGACTAGAACCATTCAACGCTGGTCTGACCAATCGGAATCCATACTTCAAGATTGCTTTGATCACGTGGACTGGAAAATGTTCCGGGAAGCCTCAAACCATAACATTGATTTATACTCTGACTCGGTGAGTGAGTTTATTAGGAAGTGTATTGGAGATGTTGTAACCACTGTGACTATTAAGACCTACCCTAACCAGAAACCGTGGATAGACAGCGGCATTCGTGCAAAACTGAAAGCGCAAACCACCGCATTCAACCATGGAAAGATGACTAGGAATATGGCTGAATATAAACAGTGTAGTTATTCCCTCCGCAAGGCAATCAATCAAGCGAAACGTAGGTATAGGGACAAGGTGGTCGCAATTCAACGGCCCAGACATGAGACATATGTGGCAGGGTCTACAGGAAATTACGGACTATAAAAAGAAAACCATCCACATCACGGACACCGATGTCTTGCTTGAGGATAATACAGTGCCACCGACGCGGCCCGCTACAAAGGAACTGCGGGCCCACCCCTACTCCTTCTCCGTGGCCGATGTGAGTAAGAGATTTAAACGTGTTAACCCTCGCAAGGCTGCCGGCCCAGAAGGCATCCCTAGCCACGTCCTCAGTGCATGCTCAGACCAGCTGGCTGGTGTGTTTACGGACATAGTCAATCTCTTCCTATCCCTGTCTGCTGTCACCACATGCTTCAAGATGACCACCATTGTTCCTATACCAAAGAAGGCAAAGATAACTGAACTAAATGACTATCGCCCTGTAGCACTCACTTCTGTCATCATGAAGTGCTTTGAGAGACTAGTCAAGGACCATATCACCTCCACCTTACCTGCCACCCTATACCCACTTCAGTTTGCATATCACCCCAACAGGTCCACAAACGATGCAATCGCCATCACACTGCACACTGCCCTATCCCATCTGGACAAGAAGAATACTTATGTAAGAATGCTGTTCATTGACTAAAGCTCAGCATTTAACACCATAGTACCCTCCAAGCTCATCTTTAAGCTTAAGGCCCTGGGTCTCAACCCCGCCCTGTGCAATTTGGTCCTGGACTTTCTGACGGGCCGCCCCCAGGTGGTGAAGGTCAAATCAAATCAAATTTTATTTGTCACATACACATGGTTAGCAGATGTTAATGCGAGTGTAGCGAAATGACAATGCAGTAATAACCAACAAGTAATCTAACCTAACAATTCCACAACTACTACCTTATACACACAAGTGCAAAGGGATAAAGAATATGTACATAAAGATATATGAATGAGTGATGGTACAGAACGGCATAGGCAAGATGCAGTAGATGGTATAGAGTACAGTATATACATATGAGATGAGTAATGTAGGGTATGTAAACATAAAGTGGCGTAGTTTAAAGTGGCTAGTGATACATGTATTACATAAAGATGGCAAGATGCAGTAGATGATATAGAGTACCTTCTAGCGACTCAGAAACCCGGATCCGGGAGCACCCCCCACCCCCCCACACTGATTAGCATCGCTAGCATAGCGTCACAATTAAATAGTAGCATCTAAATATCATTAAATCACAAGTCCAAGACACCAAATGAAAGATACAGATCTTGTGAATAAAGCCACCATTTCAGATTTTTTAAATGTTTTACAGGGAAGACAAAATATGTAAATCTATTAGCTAACCACGTTAGCAAAAGACACCACTTTTCTAACTCCATCAGTTTCTTACTCCATCAGGTGCTATCACCAATTCGACCAAATAAAGATATAAATAGCCACTAACCAAGAAAAAACTTCATCAGATGATAGTCTGATAACATATTTATTGTATAGCATAGGTTTTGTTAGAAAAATGTGCATATTTCAGGTATAAATCATAGTTTGCCATTGCAGCCACCATCACAAATCTCCCCAAAGCGACTAGAATTACTACAGAGAACAACGTGTATTACCAATTTACTCATCATAAAACATTTCTTAAAAATACACAGCTCACAGCAATGGAAAGACACAGATCTTGTGAATTCAGACAATATTTCAGATTTTCTAAGTGTTTTACAGCGAAAACACAATAAATCGTTATATTAGCATACCACATATGCAAACGTTACCCGAGCATTGATTCAAGCCAAAGAGAGCGATATCGTTATCATCGCCAAAATATATTAATTTTTTCACTAACCTTCTCAGAATTCTTCCGATGACACTCCTGTAACATCATATTACAACATACATATAGAGTTTGTTCGAAAATGTGCATATTTAGCCACAAAAATCGTGGTTATACAATGAGAATAGTAGCAAAACTGGTCTGAAAATGTCGGGCGCCATCTTTGAGAGTGATCTAGCCTAATCGATAACTAATCATAAACTTGACTAAAAAATACAGGGTTGACAGGAATCGAAAGACAAATTAGTTCTTAATGCAATCGCTGAATTACATTTCTAAAATTATCCTTACTGTGCAATACCGGGTCCGCCAAAGCGAAGCTACACAAAACAAAATGGCGATATATGCGTTTAACATTTTTCAACAGAACAGCGATTTATCATCAAAAATAGTTCTTACTATGAGCTGTTCTTCCATCAGAATCTTGGGCAATGTATCCTTTCTCGGGTCTAATCGTCTTTTGGTCGAAAGATGTCCTCTTGTCCCGTCGAAATGGCCACTAACGTTCGACCGGTACTGGAAACGTGCCCAGCGCTTCAAAGTGCATCACAAAGAAATGCCTCAAAATCGCACTAAACGGATATAAATTGCTATAAAACGGTTTAAATTAACTACCTTATGATGTTTTTAACACCTATAACGAGTAAAAACATGACCGGCGATATATAAGTGGCTAAACCAAAGCTTGGAAAGAGAGCCAGTCCGACGTCCATCGTGCGTCAGGCGCAGCAAGAAAAGAAAGCTACTTCCGCCTTGTGCTCTTTTATACAGGCCCTGATTGCGCAATCGACTCCATTCAAATTGTCACCTCTTACTGACATCTAGAGGAAGGCGTGGGCAGTGTTTGTATCCTCATAGCATTTACAGGGACATTAAAACTGACCTGGGACCAGAGGCCAAGATTTCTGAAATCTCACTCCCTGTCAGGAAAAGTGCTGTAGAATGAGTTCTGTTCCACTCAGAGACATAATTCAAACGGCTATAGAAACTAGAGAGTGTTTTCTATCCAATAATAACAATAATATGCATATTGTACGAGCAAGAATTGAGTACTAGGCAGTTTAATTTGGCAACGTCAAAAAAAAAAAAATGCTAACAGCACCCCCTATTGACAAAAAGGTACAGTATATACATATACATATGAGATGAGTAATGTAGGGTATGTAAACATTATATTAAGTGGCATTGTTTAAAGTGGCTAGAGGTACATTTTTACATAATTTCCATCAATTCCCATTATTAAAGTGGCTGGAGTTGAGTCAGTATGTTGGCAGCGGCCGCTAAATGTTAGTGGTGGTTGTTTAACAGTCTGATGGCCTTGAGATAGAAGCTGTTTTTCAGTCTCTCGGTCCCTGCTTTGATGCACCTGTACTGACCTCGCCTTCTGGATGATAGCGGGGTGAACAGGCAGTGGCTTGGGTGGTTGTTGTCCTTGATGATCTTTATGGCCTTCCTGTGACATCGGGTGGTGTAGGTGTCCTGGAGGGCAGGTAGTTTGCCCCCGGTGATGCGTTGTGCAGACCTCACTACCCTCTGGAGAGCCTTACGGTTGTGGGCGGAGCAGTTGCCGTACCAGGCGGTGATACAGCCCGACAGGATGCTCTCGATTGTGCATCTGTAGAAGTTTGAGTGGTTTTGGTGACAAGCCAAATTTCTTCAGCCTCCTGAAGTTGAAGAGGCGCTGCTGCGCCTTCTTCACAACGCTGTCTGTGTGGGTGGACCAATTCAGTTTCACCGTGATGTGTACACCGAGGAACTTAAAACTTAAAACTTTCCACCTTCTCCACTACTGACCCGTCGATGTGGATAGGGGGGTGCTCCCTCTGCTGTTTCCTGAAGTCCACAATCATCTCCTTTGTTTTGTTGACGTTGAGTGTGAGGTTATTTTCCTGACACCACACTCCGAGGGCCCTCACCTCCTCCCTGTAGGCCGTCTCGTCGTTGTTGGTAATCAAGCCTACCACTGTAGTGTCATCCGCAAACTTGATGATTGAGTTGGAGGCGTGCATGGCCACGCAGTCGTGGGTGAACAGGGAGTACAGGAGAGGGCTCAGAACGCACCCTTGTGGGGCCCCAGTGTTGAGGATCAGCGGGGTGGAGATGTTGTTACCTACCCTCACCACCTGGGGGCGGCCCGTCAGGAAGTCCAGGACCCAGTTGCACAGGGCGGGGTCGAGACCCAGGGTCTTGAGCTTGATGACGAGTTTGGAGGGTACTATGGTGTTAAATGCTGAGCTGTAGTCGATGAACAGCATTCTCACATAGGTATTCCTCTTGTCCAGATGGGTTAGGGCAGTGTGCAGTGTGGTTGCGATTGCGTCGTCTGTGGACCTATTGGGTCGGTAAGCAAATTGGAGTGGGTCTAGGGTGTCCGGTAGGGTGGAGGTGATATGGTCCTTGACTAGTCTCTCAAAGCACTTCATGATGACGGAAGTGAGTGCTACGGGGCGGTAGTCGTTTAGCTCAGTTACCTTAGCTTTCTTGGGAACAGGAACAATGGTTGCCCTCTTGAAGCATGTGGAAACAGCAGACTGGGATAAGGATTGATTGAATATGTCCGTAAACACACCAGCCAGCTGGTCTGCGCATGCTCTGAGGACGCGGCTGGGAATGCCGTCTGGGCCTGCAGCCTTGCGAGGGTTAGCACGTTTAAATGTTTTACTCACCTCGGCTGCAGTGAAGGAGAGCCCGCAGGTTTTGGTAGCGGGCCGTGTCAGTGGCACTGTATTGTCCTCAAAGCGAGCAAAAAAGTTATTAAGCCTGTCTGGGAGCAAGACATCCTGGTCCGCGACGGGGCTGGTTTTCTTTTTGTAATCCGTGATTGACTGTAGACCCTGCCACATACCTCTTGTGTCTGAGCTGTTGAATTGCGACTCTATTTTGTCTCTGTACTGGGACTTAGCTAGTTTGATTGCCTTGAGGAGAGAATAGCTACACCGTTTGTATTCGGTCATGTTTCCGGTCACCTTGCCCTGGTTAAAAGCAGTGGTTCGCGCTTTCAATTTCACGCGAATGCTGCCGTCAATCCACGGTTTCTGTTTTGGGAATGTTTTAATCGTTGCTGTGGGTACGACATCGTCAATGCACTTTGACGATGTCGTACCCTGCCGTCAAACCGTGGATTGACGGCAGCATTCGCGTGAAACTGAAAGCGCGAACCACTGCTTTTAACCAGGGCAAGGTGACCGGAAACATGACCGAATACAAACAGTAGCTATTCTCTCCGCAAGGCAATCAAACTAGCTAAGTCCCAGTACAGAGACAAAATAGTCGCAATTCAACAGCTCAGACACAAGAGGTATGTGGCAGGGTCTACAGTCAATCACGGATTACAAAAAGAAATCAAGTCCCGTCGCGGACCAGGATGGTGAAGGTAGGAAACAACATCCCCACTTTGCTGATACTCAACACTGGGGCCCCACAAGGGTACGTT